>NW_027207386.1:10000-244763 GCF_963455315.2 Globicephala melas
GTATGCCTCTCTTGGGGATCTTGTTAAATGCAGGCTGGTATTCAGTAGTTCTGGGTGGGGCCTGGATTCTGTGCTTCTAACAAGCTCCTAGGTGACGGTGACGCTGAGGGCAAGGGTTTGGCACCTGTGTTTCTCCCTTTCCGGAAGAGCAGGATGTCTGCCCCACCCCCACCCCGAGAGGAGGAAACATCCGCAATGTGACTACTAGGAACCAGCTTCCCTCACATGCAAGGGTCCTGTACCACTGCTCCCAACCATTCTGTCTGAGGCGCAGCAAGCCAAAACACTGAAATGCTGAGGTTTGCAGCAAAGAGGAGGTTTATTCACAGGGCAGCCAAGCGAGGACGTGACGTGACAATAGGTCTCAAATCCGCCTCCCCAAAGGCAAGGGGCTTTGGGTATCTGTGGGATAAAGAATAAAGAAGCAGGGCAGTATGAGGCATGGGGAGCATGAGGAAAGGTGATTGGAAAAACGTGTGCTCATCATTGTTCTGAGCTGGCATAACTAGGCTACAGGCCTCAGCACATTCTCAGGCTGGAGTTTTCGGCCCTCTGATGGCAGGAGTCAAAAGGCACTTGCCCAGGTGGAAGATCGGTGGTCCTCTCCACGCTAAACCAGCTCAGCCTAACCAGGCACAGCTGATTCCAAGTTCCTGGACGATCAGGGGGCAAACATCTTATTGCTTATGCTACATGCTACTTGGAGGACGTGCAGGTGTTCAAGCTACCTTGATGAGTGAAGACGGGATTTGACTAATCATGACACCTTGTTTCACCTCCAGGCGAGCAGAAGAGAGCTGTAGGCTGAGTCTGGCTCCTGGCACCTGGAATTGGAGGCAGGTGGTTTAAAAACGGGCTCTCCCACCCTCTGTGTGATATTAGGTAGATAGACTATTGAACCTTCCTGTGCCTGTTTCTCCAAAAGCAGCATGGGGACACTCAGAGTCCGTCTCTTGGGGGCTGTTATGGGGCTTCAGTGAGATATAGATGCATGCACAGGCACACGGGAGACACCCAGTGTGTGTCCCCTTCGTGCTTATTTTTATTAGGACACCAGTATTGTTAGAAGATTTCTGGTTTGGACAACAAATTAGATAGGTGGTCATTGCTATAGTTTATGCGAGAGCAATTCACATTGCCATTTGCAAAAAAGTAGTTGGTTGTCCAATGGGGATTATAAACATCCGTTTAACATGAGCTACTGAACAGATAGTTCACACAGTAAGTACTTTATTTAAAATCAATTCTCTTTTTCTTAAGCAATTGTTAACCCCCAATTTCGTGAGTACTACCAAGTAAGTCACTTGAAAATCATCTAGAGCAATCTATTTCACTTAGCAAGCCTAAAGCTATAGTTCAACCATTTTATTTACTGTTCTATGACAAAAATTACTCTAAACAGCTATTCCCTGGATAAGTAATCAGCTAAAGCTACTTTGACTGACTAAGTCGATTTACTGAGTTAATAAGCCAGTTGTTTTAGAATAGGTCGAATGCATATTTCTCATCCATTCTGCATTAAAGTGTTTCCCATTCGTACATACCCACATTCCTACTTCTGTGCTGTAGGGCTTGGCTGAACTACACCTGCCTTCAGTGAAACTTTTCTCTCCTGCACAATTGGAGATAATTGTAGTCTCCTCGTGACTCCCACGGGGTTACCTCTCTTGTGACACTTGACTATTTGGTGGCATATTTTATTTGAAAAAGCCTTCCGTTACTCCGGGCACGTCAAACAGTAAATGCTTTCTCTTCGTAAACCTGCATAACAATTTTCTGAACTCTTCTGCTCTGGGCAAGATTCATCAGTACACCAGGCAAACATAGTGAAAGAGGAGATAGTACTTGTGTTGTATTCAATTGGGTCTTGATACCTAAGTGTGACTCTTAACCAAGGATTATGCAGTAGTTAAGAACACAGATTCAAGTTGTTTAGGGTGTGTCCTAAAGTGTCAGTGGCAGAATTTAAGTCTCTACTCTGGAAATTGTAGACCTGAGACAAACTACTTCCCTAAACGTCATTTCCTACATCTGAGAAAGATAATAGTATCTACCTTGTAGTAGACTGAATAATACCATTGCCCCCAAATGTCCACATTCTACTCTCCAGAACCTGTGAATGTCACCTTAAATGGCAGAAGGCACTTTGCCAGTGGGATGAAAGTAATGGTTCTCAGATGGGAAGATTCTCCTGGACTACCTGGATGGGCCCAAATATAACCACTGGTGTTCTCGTAAGAGAGAGGCAGAGGGAATTTGTACTCCAAAGAGAATGTGATGACGAAGTTGGGGTTGCATTGATGTGGCCAGAAGCGAAGGAATGCTGGCGAGGAAACAAACAGATTCTCGCTTAGAGCCTCTAGAAGGAGGATGGATGGCCCTGTCGACTTCTGGTTTCAGCCCAGGGAAACTGGTTTTGGACCTCTGTCTTCCAGAACCATAAGAAAATAAGTGTGTTTTGTTAGAAGCAAGCACATTTGTAGTCATTTGTTACAGCAGCCATAGGGAACTAATGCCTACCTCATAGGAAGTATTTCTCCAATTAAAATGTGTGACTGGAAACACACTGAGTGGCATGTGTGACACACACTAGTTATGCTACCGTAAGTCGTTCTTGGAAACTGAAGCCTTGGTTTTGAGAGATCATCAAAACCAGTACAATGGTTGCCATGTTTCTCTCCTTGTTCAGCCTGGTGACCAACCCGGTAGAGAGAGCTC
The DNA here is from genome assembly GCF_963455315.2 of Globicephala melas. Lineage (NCBI taxonomy): Eukaryota > Metazoa > Chordata > Mammalia > Artiodactyla > Delphinidae > Globicephala > Globicephala melas. Next base: position 12,719 of record NW_027207386.1, read on the forward strand.
CATCCTTTCCCACAGGACCCTACCTGTGGGTACGTAGAGGGAAGCGGTTATGTCTCCCTTAAGGCACCTTTTTCTTTTCCTTTCTACTTTTGTCTTCATTAATCTTCATCCAACTGACCTTTCTAAATTTTACAGAAAACAAAACCATTTCTCAATGGAGTCAGATACTACCCCAAGTTAATATTCCAACCAAGTTCTTGTTCTTCCGGGTCTCATCACCAGAAATTTCTGAGCCTAAATCTACTCTAGTTTCTAGGATCACTCATTTTCTCATTTCTCCCTTCTCCTTTTAGTTCAGAGTCTTGTCAATTTAGTTCCTTCCCTAACCACAACTTATAGTACGGTGACACAGCAAAGTGATGAAAGTCTAGACGGTCTGGTTTTAATCCCGGGTTTTGCCACCTACTTACTGTGTGGCATTAGGCAAGCTATTCAACGTCTCTAAGCCTCAGTTTCCCCTAAAAAGTGAACATTATGAATACTCCCTACCTCTAGGGTTGCCATTATGAGGAATAAGTGAGTTAATATTTGGTAAGCCCTTAGAATAGTACTTGTTATACTCTAAGCACTACAGTTGTGCTTGTTAATAATAATAAATGAAATTCCAAGCGTATAACTTACTCAACTTTCTGTCATAACTTTGAAGTGTTGGTCTCTCTGTTGGCTCACGTTGCAGGTAAATGAGTCGAGGCATGGGCTGAGGCATTGCTATCACTGGGTGGTGTGTTCCCAGAACTTGGAACAACGGTGTGAAATGGGTAGTGGTTCTACTTGGAGACAGGGCAGACTGGAAAATGACAGCCTGGGAAGGAGGTGTGGAGTCCATAGCTTTGGTGTTAGAGGTGCTGCCTGCTGAAGCACCAGTGCCGGGCTAAGCCGTAAATGGGGAGCTGGGGTAAAGAGGAGCAGGATGGAAGATGACAGCCTGGGAAGGAGGTGTGGTGTCCATAGGTTCGGGGTCTGATGTGCTGACTGCTGAGGCACCGATGCCCACCAAAGGCGTAAATGGGTTGCTGGAGAAAACAGGAGCAGAATAGATGATGACAGCGTGTGAAGGAGGTGTGGTGTCCATAGGTTCGGGGTCTGACGTGCTGACTGTGGAAGCACCGATGCCCGCCATGGCCGTAATTGAGGTGCTGGGGAAAACAGGAGCAGAATGGAAGATGACAGCGTGTGAAGGAGGTGTGGTGTCCATAGGTTCGGGGTCTGACGTGCTTCCTGCTGAAGCACCGATGCCCGCCAGGGCCGTAAATGGGGTGCTGGGGAAAACAGGAGCAGAATGGAAGATGACAGCGTGTGAAGGAGGTGTGGTGTCCATAGGTTCGGGGTCTGACGTGCTTCCTGCTGAAGCACCGATGCCCGCCAAAGCCGTAAATAGGGTGCTGGGGAAAACAGGAGCAGAATGGAAGAGGACAGCCTGTGAAGGAGGTGTGGTGTCCATTGCTTCCATATTAGAGGTACTCCCTGCCTGATCTGAGAGCAGAGAGTGAAAGTGGGAGAGCCTCTTCCTAGATTCTAACTCCTCTGAATTTATAGCACTGGCTCTGCCTGGCTTTATGACATATCCATTGTATGTGTCACAGAGAAAGAGCGGGCGGGACAGGGGGTGAGGCAGGGGTCACATGCAAGCCCAGCTGGTGGCTTAACCCCGGCCCAAAGGTAAAGGGCGGGGCCCCTTCTGGACTTTCTAGTGGCTGGGACTTCTGGCTGTGGGTGGCAGGTGTTTGGCACCAGATGGGCCACCATGCGGAGACTGTTGGGGACTGTGGAAGCCTCCTCCAGAGCTCACCCTGCCTGGGGACTGGCTCTGCAGGCCCCTCAGCCCTGCGTATGTATCGACCAGGCCTTCCCCACCACGGGGCCCAGAGGCCAGAGCCTGCTCAGACCTGAGGGCAGGAGGCAGCCAGAGCTTACCAGGGTGTGGGCCACCTCGTCCGGAGACCTCCCCAGCTCCTCTGTGAGACCTGGAGACAGGATCGCCTTCTCCAGGGCTGCTCAGCTGCCAGCATCACCATGAGCCAGGTGGCCAAGGTTTCTGAGCAGGAGATGCAGAGCCCTGATCCGACTGGATGCTGCAGCCCACGATGTCCCTTCCTGGCAGATAGGTTCTTTCTTCACTTCTTTTTTGAAATTTGGTAAAAGAACTTTTAAACCTTGGCCTGTCCTTCAGGGTATATAGATTGTAGTGGCTTAGCCAGGATTCGATCCAAGCCTGTGTGATTCCAGAGCTTGTGCTCTGGACTGTGGTGCCTCCTTATCGTATATGCTTCATGCGTTACTTGTTTTTCTTTTTTTCTTGTAGTCCTTATGGTACTTAGTCCTAAGTGCCATACCTGTAACGAACAGCTACACTGCCCTGTAGGAGGTCTTCTTTGTTCAACGCATGAATTGGTCATCCACCACACTGTGTTCTAATCTCAGAAGATACAGGTCAGGGACCACCAGTTGTCAGCATGGCACCATTCCATATTTCTAATTGAGGCTTGAAGCCCGTATTTTCCCTTTGTCTAGTTTGAAGGATCCAGATATGTAAAGATGATATTCTAGATAAATCATGGGCTATCCTGAAAGAAATTCACCAGTGAGTTTTTCCTTATGGATTAGACGCCAGTTTCTCTGGCCTTCTGGAGTATAGCCAGTAAGGCGCCTCATTCATATCTAGAAGGCAAATATATCATTTATTGCAACTACAGCATGGAGCGATGTATCGGTGTAAAGTACGATCAACACAATTTGTTCATTGTGAGTATGCCAGCTCGGTCCACTCTGTACTACACATATGTAACTCTAGAGATTCTTTCGCCCAAGAGAGAGGACGTACTCTTGGCTGTCTAGGACAAGGGAAGCATGTGTTGTTATTCAGGAGCTGGAAGCTTCAGCATGACAGGAAAGAATTGAACAATCTTGGTCTACACGTCACTTGACCTTGTTTAAGTCTTGCTTCTTTGCCTTGCTTCATTGGCGTGTTTTCTCTTTCGTGGGGCTGACATTTTGTGTAATGTATCACGCATAGACATGTAGAAGTTTGAGAAGCCAGAATCATATAGATCAGTAAAAATGTATATATATATATATATATATTTATTTATTTATTTATTTATTTATTTATTTATATATAAAAACCTATTGAAACTCACACTGGGCATAATTCATATATTCCAAAATCAGTTTGACCCTCTGCTCATGAGATTCTTTTTATGGTATGTCACAGCAAATCTGGGCTTCCATCCCCAATAAATTTTGGGGTTGGAGGACACAAAAGCTTTTGCTCAGACCTAAATTCTGTCTGAAAAAAAGGGTAAATATTATAAGCCCTTTGTAACCTCTCCAAGAGCAGAAATGATTTACAGCTGTGGCATTGAACCATAATTCCTCGATCTCATTTGAGAAGAGTTCAGTTAGAAACAGTGTCTTGATTTTTGTTTCTTTTGTTTCTTCCCTGTTTTCTTGTCTTGCTTACCAACAATCCATTGTAATTCATGAGTTAGTATGGCAGCAGGCTGAGTGTTCCCTGGAGCTCTTTAAATGAAGTGTTTTTCCTTAAATGACGTTTGTCTCCTTGTTTTCAGCCCCTCTTCTTTCCTCTGCCCTTGACTATAACCAGAGCTCAGCAAAAGCTGAGTGACTTTGTGCAGACCTTACTTAGGCTCAGCCTTTTTTTCTTCATTATTTTATTCATGGCTCCTCCATTTCATTGCTTGCCTTCTCGAAATGTGTTGAAATCTTTCTGTGGTTGATGACTTCCAGAATATCTTGGCTTTTATTGGTTGATTAATTTTGGTATTTCTACAGTTTTATTTAGGTATGGTTTCAGGAGGAACAGAAAGTAAATATATTTCCTAGTCTGCCATCTTGAGCTGAATATCCCTGTTGATTTTAGCATCCAATGTTCCCATGCGAAAAAATCCAACCTTGCCATTAATAGATGTAACACTCAAGATTTCAGCTTTTCTTGGGCAATTACTTAGGATTTAATATATGGTCATTTCTAGTGGGAAAATAATAACTGTCTCATGGGGTTTGATGGCTCAGCATGGTTCTTTGACATGTCCTTTGTACCTGGAGTAGAGTTGATTTACAATTTTGTGTTAGTTTCAGGTGTACAGCAAAGTTATTCAGTTATACATATATCCATTTTTTTTCAGTTTCTTTTCCCATACATGTTGTTCCAGGATATGCAGTAGAGTTCACTGTGCTATGCAGTAGGTCTTTGTTGATTATCTATTTTATATATAGTCATATGTATATGTTAATCCCAAACTCCTAATTAATTCCTCCCTCCCTTCACCTTTGCAGAGCACAGAATCTTAAAAGGGAAAGTTCAGGGTAGGCTTCTTGGAGGAGGTGCCATCTTTTCTAAGGATATGTAGAAGCTCCTGGGTTGACCAGAGGGAGCTGTGTATGTCCAAGTTTGAGAAATGTAAGAAAATATGGGAAAACTAAGGTACAGGATTGGAACTCAGGGTTTGGGAAAAAAATGAGAGCTGATACTGGTTACATAGTGGGGCCACACAGAAGGGGGCCTTGTTTGTCGTGTCAGAAGTTTAGATGTTTATCCTGAAGGCTGTGGGAAACACTAAAGAACAATGAGATGGACTTCTGGTTTAGAGGCTCTCTCGGACCTCCATGTGGAAGGCAGTTGATTGGGTGCAGGGTGAATTGTAATCTAAGGGTCCCACTTAAGTTATAAACGGTTGCACTAGATTTTGGAGATCAGAGACAGAATGGTTGGGGCCTGGTGACCAGTTAGAAAAGGGAGGGCAGCAAGCGTGGGTGACAGTTTACAGCTGCGTGTTTTTGTGAGGTACAGAGCACAGTAGGAAGGGATTGGGGGTGGGGAGAGGATCTTACTTGATCTTCGGTGCTTTAGATGGGCCTGGTAGACAGGTCTGGGCCCAAGGTAGAGATCTGGGCTTTATGAGAGGACAAATGTTTGAAGGTATGGGAGAGACTTAGGTTACCCATGAGGTGATACAAAGAATCATAGGCCTGACAGTTTTTTTAGTGGGTATATTTGAAGATGTTTATAAGCTGAGAGAAAGTAGCCAGCAGAGGAAGGGTGTGAAGATCTAGGAGAGTAAACGATTGTTCATTTGTTTTCAAAAAGCTGAAAACTTATCATGTGCCTGGCCCTTTTCTAGGATCAGGGGTTCACACAATCTGTTATCTCCTCTGCAAGGACAGTTCAACTCATCCCCTGGTGAAGAGAAGTCAGATTATTCTTTGCATCCCATTCAGGTGTAAGAACTCTTCTGTACCTCTGAAGGGACTTTACTTAAGCAGAGTAATAAGTTAGAAATCAAAGAAATTATAGCTGGAAAGGACCTGAAAGTCCACGGTACTTTATTTTGCCACATATTTTACATTGAATGTAAGAAAAATTTATTGTTGAGCCCATTCTCTTCAGAGTTCCTTCACTGAACTTCCTTTATGTCTTCAATCCAGTGGGTCCAGCTTGTAGATTTTGGCCTCCTCCTAAATTTGCTTCTTCATCCATATTACATTTTGCCCAGACTATGGCAGAAACTCCTGGGTGGTTTCGCGGCTCCTGGGCTCAGTTCCTCCAAGTTCATCTGCCTACTCGTGTTGAGTGATCTTGTAACATAAAAAGCTATGCTTAAAATAATGCTGCTAATGGCTTGCCCACACAGAGTTAGTGCATACTAGCCGCCCAGCTTGTGCTCTACACGGAGGCGTGTAGTCTGAACTGTGCTGGGCCAAGCCTCATGGGGCTATTTGGCCCTGAGGAAGGGGAGCTTTGGTCCTTCAGCAGTGGGGCACATTTTTCTAATCAGCAGAGACACCCTTACTCAGCCAGTGGTAGTCCCAGGCCTCATCACCTGTGGGATACAAGCCATGCTCTCTCCCAGGCTTGCTTTGGCCAACTCCTCTATTTTCATTTCTGTCTCTTTTCACACTTGGACCCCTGGCCTTTAGTAATCCCCACCTGCAGTATTTACAGTGCCTAGCAGGTGTCAGGCTTTAGTATCTTTGCACAGGTTCTCCGTGTGCAGTTAATGCACCTCCTACTCCAACTGTGCATACTCTCATATTTCTAGATTCTACTTCAGGGTTATCATGAAGCTGTCACTTAGATATAACTTTTTGCCTCCTTAGGAACCTCTGTGCATAAAGGTTTTGGTTCTTTATCTCATGTGCTTGAAATTTTGAGTTTATACATCTTCCTCCTTAATGAAGGCTTTAAGGGCAGGAGTCGTTTCTTATCCTTTGCACAGAACATATTCTTTTTTTTTATTTAGATGCTTTTTAATGATGATAAAATGTATGGTTTAAATCACTCTTTTTACAATAATTTTGATTTAGGTTGTGACAGAAATAAAGTTTACAGAAGTCGTGTTCCTGTGATAAGAAATAAAGATGTGACCTTGCAGTTGTGTAAATCTCTTAAATGCTGTGTAAGTGCGTCAGGTGCGCTAAGGAACCTGGAGCTAAATGGGCTAGTTCTGAGAGAGAGACTTAGCTATGTTAACAAAGGTAAGCCTTCATTGTGTCCTGCCAACATTTGATAGTTGCTTTTGGGGCAAGCTAAACCAATAAAAGTTTAAACTTTTTCTCTCCATTAAAGGGATTGAATAAATCGGCCACTTTATCAGCACCTCATGCCTGTCACATTAATGGCTGAACTAGAAAATCAGAAGGATCAGCACAGGTTTTATTTTCTTAATCCTTACCTCAGGGTAGAGAAAGGTCAATCCCGAACTGAACCCCAAGTTTAGGTCAGGAAGCCCTCCGGTTCCTTATAGTATCTCAGAAATATGGGAAAGTAGAAAGGAGCGATAAAGTGTAGGGCAGATTAGCCTCATTTTCCTGTGAAGCTTGAGGAGAGGGAGGGAGGAGGTGGATGACCATGGGCAGTTGGGCAGGTTGTGCACTGTACAACACCATAAGTGTAGAGCGTTTGCATATATTATTAAGACAACTTTCTGACAGATGGAAATATTGTCTTGAGGAAGTACCTTTTTCTGTTTCTCTTAGAGAAATGTTTCTCAATGGGGGTGATTTTTCCCCTAGGGGATATTTGGCAATACCTGGAGACACTTTTGGTTGTCACAAGTAGCTGATGTGTTACTGGCATCTAGTTGGTAAGGACAGGGATGCTGCTAAACATCCTACAGTGCACATGGCAGTCACACATAACAAAGAATTACCTAGCTCAAAATGTCACTAGAGCTGGGGCTGAGAAACCCGGGTCTAGAGGATGAAGGTGAACCTCCCTGTCTCTGGTGTCCTTTCCCTGCTTGTTCTGGAGAAATGACTGCTGGAGAGGGAGTGAACCATTTCTGACTCTATATCCAACATGCTCCAGCAGCCTGTAGTGCACCATGTACTCATAGGGCCAGTGTGCCTGGAGGAACCCAAGGCTACCTGATGGCAGAGCTGTGGTTCAGGGTGACAACCAACATGGGAAAAGCTTTCCTGCCTCCAGGTCCTCGGTTCACCAGGCCTAGGTGTCTCTTCCTTCCATCCATGGGCCTCTGAGATGAACCAGCTTTGCTTGTCTCTCCTAAGCTTCCCAGGTTGTGAGTCCTTGCTTCTCAGGAGTGGGGCACAGTATCCTCAGGTTTGCTTTCCATGCTGCCTCCTGAACCAGTTTTGGAAGGTTTTTGGATGATCAGTTGGGGGATAACAGGTAGAAAATTGAGACAAAACAGGGAACTCCGAGACTGGTGACTGGGTTCAAATTCCAGCTTTTCCACATGTCAGATATATGGCCTTAGGCAATTCACTGAGCATCCCTGTGCCTCAGTTTTCTTGTCTGTAAGATGGGGGTGAGAATAATAATGCCCACTTCATAGGGGTATGGTAAGGATCGAGTTAGTATTTGGCATGTAGCAAACAACATGTAAGTGATAGGTGTTCCAGGCCTCATTCCATGTTAACTTTTGGTATCTGTATGAGTTTGCTATGGCTGTCATAACAAAACACCACAGCATGGGTAGCTTAAACAACAGAAATTTGTTTCTCACAGTTCTGGAGGCTGGAAGTCCAAGGTCAAGTTGTCAGCAGGGTTGGTTTCCTCTGAGGCTCATGAGGGAAGAGCCTGTTCCAGGCCTCTCTCCTTGGCTTGCAGAGGGCTGCCTTCTCCCTGTGTCCTCACCTGGCTTTAACCCTCTGGGCAGGCTTGGTGTCTCTCTGTGTGTCTAATCTCCAATCCTTATAAGGACACCAGTCAGATTGGACTGGGATCCACCCTAATGGCCTCATTTTAACTTACTCTTTAAAGGCCTGATCTCCCAATACAGTCACATGCTGAGGTACTGGGGTTTAGGGCTTCATCCTATGAATTTTGGGGGGGACACAACTCAGCCCATGACACCTGACAAGGACCTGGTAACAACACCAACATGGTTCTAACCATGTTTAGCTGTGATACCAGATGCAAAAAAAAGCCAGGACAGACCTTGAGCCCATTACTCTAAGTGAAATTAGAGAAAGACAAATACCGTATGATCTCACGTATATGAATCGAAGAAAATTGAGCTAATAGAAACAGAGAACAGCTTAGTGGTTGCCAGAGATGGGAGTAGGGGGGATGGGAAAGGTGGTCAAAAGGTACAAACTTGCAGTTATAGGAGAAACAACTCCTGGGGATGTAATGTACCTCATGATGACTATAGTTAAAAATACTGTTTTCTTTTTTTAAAAAAACATCTTTATTGGAGTATAATTGCTTTACAGTGGTGTGTTAGTTTCTGCTGTATAACTAAGTGAATCAGCTATACGTATACATATATCCCCATATCTCCTCCCTCTTGCATCTCCCTCCAACCCTCCCTATCCCACCCCTCTAGGTAGACACAAAGCACCGAACAATACTGTTTTTTAATTTGAAAGTTGCTAAGTGTATAGGTCTTAAAAGTTCTCATCACAAGAAAAGGATTGTAACTATGTGAGGCGGTAAATGTTAACTAAACTTATTGTGGTAGTTATTTTGCAATTTACACACGTATCAAATTACTATGTTGTACACCTGAAATTAATATAATATTATATGACAACTATATCTCAGTAAAATGGGGGGAAAAAGGAATCCAATACCTCAGGTATAAAGCCTCCCTCCTCCTTCCCTCTCACATTCTCAGGAAGACCTCAGGCCCGGGCCTTACACCTGCCTTGATTATATTCCTATTAACTGTGTCAGTAAATGGTAGGTGCTTCCCTTCCACACCTTCCTTTGCTCGTCACTGGAGAATATGCGAGAGTGATCACATATCTCCGATTTTCTGGACAATTGTGGTTTCAAAAATTCTGTCCTCTTGTGCACCTAAGAACACTGGTATTTTTCATACTACAGGTTCCAAAATGTGGTTCAGAAATCATGGTCACGGTGCCTGCCATGCCAGGATGGCAACTTGGAGGGCTGGGGAGGGTGTGGCAGGTGGCAGGTTGGGAAAGCCAGTAGCCAGAAGGAGGAGAGGACAAAGAAAAAGACCCAGGAATTTTGTACTCTAGAACAACTTCCCAAATAGTAATAGTTTACTGTAGCAGGAAGTCCTAGCCTCTAGTTTACTGGTAAATCTAGTCCTCAAGGAGCACAGCAGTCAGAACACTTAATACAAAATTTCCTACCTCTAAAACCGAAATATTAATACCTGTTTGTTGTTTTCGGAAGTTATTTCAAAAAATAATGCTAATATCAATAAAGCCCTTTATAAATGAGCTAAAGGAACTCGACAAGCATTACTTTTTTTATTTTTCCATCACTCTTCATAGCTGCCAAGCAGTAACGGCTCTATTTGTACTGAATCCTGGAAGTGTCTCTGTATCCTGGAAGTATTGCAAAGATCGTCTTCACACCTGCAAAATATTCCTGTACCGTGTACACAAATGATTATGGCTCTGTTCTTGGGCCTCATGTAGGAGCTACTGCATGTGAGAATCAAATTGATACACATTAGGGCATACTCAGCGGTTTTTGGCAAAGGCCTATAGATTACTTCACTAGTCAATTTGTTAATTGGACAGCAGAGCCTGAGTGGAAAGAACAATGCGTTCGTCAGTTGAGAAAAGCTCCTCCAAGTATCAACAGATACAAGCAAGGCAATCTCACTGTGCTGGTTGATTAGAACCGGGTTTGTATTTTGGACAAAAAAACTCTATGATAGTCTCCCAGTCATTAAGTATCTCTGCTGTAAGAGAAAACTGGGGCTATTAACTTCTCCAGATAGAAGCCGAAGGAAAAGTGATTGTTTCTTTTATAAGCAGAAGGGAAGGTTCTGCTCAATAAAGATCAATTAAACATCTCTGTTAAAAGACTGCTTGGAGCTGGTGCCAAAGGAAATTCCACTCTATTAATCTGTGCTCCCTCCAGCCCTCCCCACCTCTGTAGCTTGCACTGGGGAAAATTTTAAGAGGACACTGGCTATTGTAAGCTTTATAAGGTGACAGTAGCTCTCACATCCGTGGCTGAATGATCTTTAATGTTGAGTGACTTTTCATGCATTTAGCAGGAGTATTCCCAGAGGATGGCAGGCAAATCAAATGCTCCTCTGAATTCAGCTGAGCATCAGTTATCCTCATGAGGGAGTAAAAAAAAGAATATAACAATAGGTACCTGGAAAAATGATATGGTGGTCCGAGCTACTAATTCCCAGGATGCAGGAAGAGTTTTGGGGGCCCTCAAAGATCCACTGCATAAATAAAACCCTCCACAATCTCCACCAGCATCTTATAGTTACCACCTCATTCTTGTCCTTTAAAATACAGTGTGTCTTGTACATTAAAATACAGTGTGCTTCTACTCTATGGCTTAGACTGCATCCTCTCATGTAAATCCCATCTATTCTTGCTTTCTGAGCTCCCATATGGTTTTCTTACACTTCAATTATCATAACTGCCTGGCAGTTAATTTTCCAAACGTCTGTCTCTCCTCCAAGATGTAAACTCCGTGTCTATCTTTTCATCCCCTATCACACATCTGCCCCCAATATCTGGTTTGATGTTTTGCATATGACAGGTGTGTTGAAATAAACCTGCAAGTTGGTCTTGGGTAAACATTACTGCAGTTGGTATCTTGATAATCACATTCCTGAAAGGTGGGCTGTGCACACTGGCCTGAGCCGCATGAGAATTCAGACAGAATGAATGAATATGGATCTAAAGGGACACATCCATCTATATTTAAACCCAGAAGTTACTGGAGTTAAAAATCCCCAGCAGTAATTCCGACATCAAAGTCCTGCACCTCTCTGTAATAGTTTTCTATTGGCTTGTAACAAATAAGTACAAACTTAGCAGTTTGCCGTATATAACTTTATTATCTTACAGTTTCCATAGGTCAGAAGTCCAGTCATGGCATGCCTGAATTCTGTGCTGAGCTGGGAGTCTCTTCAGCTGATGTCAAGGCCTTAGCCAGGGCTCCAGTTCTAATCTGGGGCTCAGTGTCTGCTTCCAAGCTCATACTGGTTGGAAGAACTCAGTTCCTTATGGTTGTAGGACTGAGCACCCCGTCCTTGCTGGCAGTCAGCAGGGGTGCTCTCAGCTCCTAGAGGTCACCCACCGTCCTTGCCACATGCCCCCTCCATCTCTAACTCCAGGAACGGAGACTCTTCTTCCATGTTGAATCCTCCTTTCACTTTAATTCTAACTTCTCTACCGCTGAATTCCAGACTCAGGTTTAAAGGTCTCCCTTGATTTGATCAGGTCCATCAAGGTGATTCCCCTATCTTAAGGTCAACTGATTTGGGACCTTAATTGCATCTGCAAAATCCCTGCAAAGTAGCACTTAAATTAGTGTGATTGGATCATTGGAGGAAGGTGTGTATTCCATCCTAGGTGTGTATTCCATGTCCATCCTAGAGGCAGTGTTAGAATTCCACCTACCGCACTCACCAATGCCAAAGTGAAAGCTTTGCTTCTCTGCTGGTGCCTGACTTACGTCCTCCCCTATGTGACAGAGGATGTCACAAGCCTGCATCTGACATTAAAAATGCTGCTCCCTAAAGAGGGAGGGAAGACACAACCTTGACTTTATCCTCTTGATGAAAGTGACGTTTCATGGTGTTGGGAAGATTTTCATTGGGTCAATTGCCTGATTGAGACATAGCCTTAGTGAGGTGACAAATAGCAGGCATTAATGTCTCTTTTTTAATGGTATGATGAATGGTCTAAGAGAAGGGTCAGCAAACTGTAGCCAGCCGCCTGTTTTTGTAAATAAATTATTGGACCACAGCCAGGCCAGTTCATTCATGAATTTTCTCTGGCTCCTTTTGCGTTGAGTGGTTGTGACAGAGACTTAATAGTCCACAAAGCCAAAAATACTCCCTGGCCCCGGCCACCCCGATCTAAGACCATTCCCACAGTCCTCTAATGATAAGAATCACCTGGATCATTGGTTAAAAAGACAATTTCTGAGTCCAGTTTGGAACCCCTGAGTCAGAATCTCCTGGGTAGGGGCTTTGGGAAGGTAGAGTGAACAAGCTTCCCAGGTGACTCTTATCCCCAGGGAACTACTGGTCTCAGGTGTGCCTGCCTACCAGGTAAGGAGGAGGTTTTAAAAGAGGCAGTGGGGTAGGGTTGGGAGAGTTTGCCTTGGAGAGCACAGGCCTCGTGGTTTCACTGCTTGGACTGCATCCCAGCTCCGCTTCTCCCTGAGCTCCGCCACCTCAGGTAAGTGACTTTTAACTCTGTTTCCTCCGCTGAGAAATGAGAATAACGGTGCCGTGCCCAGTTGGCAGTGTGTGTATATATGTTGAGAGCCTAATACAATGCTCGGTAGTGGTCACCCTCACTAAGAGGAGCAGCGCCGTGTAAACACAGAAGGCCCCACTGTGGAGATATCTCCTAAACAAGACAGGTCCAGCAGGGCTTCTCAGTAGTCCACAGTGTAGAGCTGTTTTCCTCAGAAGGAAAAACTCCTTAAAGGAATCTCCCATTACGTTCAGGACAGTGTAAGGCCCTTTAGAAACTCAATTCTCCACAGAATGCTGAGTATTGCAAGAGGTTATCATTGGCTGTTTTTGGATATACTGAGTTTGCAAAGGAATATTTAATTTCATGATTGAAAACTCTGGTACTTAGCACGAGACATATATATATATATATTCTGTTTCTGAGGTTAATATTTTTAAAAACTCTTTGCCTGATGAGATCAAGCAATTTCAGCCATTCGTGTAGCTGTTGAAAGACAGTTTTTAGATAAATTGCTCATAAATCCTTGCAAGATACAGGACCCAATAATACTTCAGGTTACCAGGGAGTTTCATATTTTAATAAAAGGGAGAAAAAAAATCAATCTTGAATCTTTTAGTCCGATGACCAAAGAATTGCTCCATTCATTTTGTTCAGCTACTCAGGTGGGTGTGCAGTTGATCCTGATTTGATCTTACTTAAAGTTTACTTTTTCTGGGAAGTATTAATTCGAATATAGTGTGGGTAATACTGGAATACTAGAGCCTCTTTAAAGCCACTTTACACAGCTTGTGTAAACATCCTAGGGTAGTTTCCTCTTAACATTTTCACAAATATAGAACTTGAGTTTGCTGTATGTTTGCCTCTTTTTAACAGAAGAGGGAAGTAAAGGCTTGACTAAACAGTGTACGTAAAACCCAGACTAGAGGGAAATGGATTCATATTCTTAGAGGAACAGGTAAACAAAAACAGGGTGAATTCTGCCAGGTATGAATTAGGTTTGTGAAGGAAGGAAAAAAAGCACAATTGGCAAGTGAGTGTGCTTTGCTGATTTCTTTATTTTTAAACTTAGTTTTAAAAGAAAGTACCAGTGGGACCTGAGAAAAACGAATCTGCTGAGGGCAGGGGGAAGGATATTCTTCATTTTTATTACATGCAGTGTTGGAATCGTGCTGTGCCCTGAAACACAGCTGGATGAACAGGGTAGTTCAGGGTCTGCCTGGATTAACTCCGGATTAACTCCCTAAGCAAATTTCTAGGTTGCCAGGCCAGCTGGCTGAGCTCCAGGCTGGTGGCTAGTGATGCCGTGTTACTCCTTTCCACTCACCTCAAGGTGGAAACACGGAGGTGCTGACCACCAGTAGCTGCATGGACCCCTTTTGGGATGTCCAATGCTGAGAGATTCTCTTAGGCTCATGTCTCCTGTGCAGATGCTCCCCCCTACACACACACACCCCCGCCAAGCTCCCAGAGTTCCCATGGCTCACACCTGGTGCCAACCAGCAGCAACAGACCTGCCTGGAGGCCCTCGTGAAGGCCTGGTGCTCAACCTGAAAACCTGCTGCTAATAGAGAATTCAGAGGAGCTGCTCCTAATGGGGAGCCATCTTGGCTAGAGGCTGCTTATATCTTCTGTGGGCTTTGCCTCCATGATTTCCAAGGGGGCAGATGGGAGCTGTTGGGCCTTATTTGATGGGAGGCATGAATATCTGGGCTAGGTTCACCTCAGAGATTCATTGTTTTCCTGATAGGTATGAGTGATAATTTTTGTTTGCTTTGTTTTGTATGTGGGTGGTATAATGGAAATAATTGGGGATGGTAATCATTAGAGTCAGCTGAACTGAGTTTGCTGTCACTTAGCAGTGTGATCTTGGACAGGTCTTTTAACCTTTCTGGTCTCCATCTGTAGAATGGGAATTATAATACTAGTCTCATTTTCCTCTGAGATTGTCATGAAGAGACAGTGAAATACATATACGAAAGTGCTTTCAGAATGGCAGTGTACTCTGTATACAGTGTGTGTGGCAGATAGCAACCCAGTTTGAATTTCAATGAGATTCAGAACTGTGATTAACAAGGCAAGCAGAGCCAGGATGGGGTGAGGCCATCCGGGTGGGTAGGGCGCTAAGTGAAGGAGGCGCTCCCTCACGGGGGTGTTTACATGCGGCTCTGAACCAGCCAGACGCTGAGAGTCAGTGTCTCCTTAAATTTTGCACTGTAGTCACCCTGCTTGCCTCACCCACATCCCTGTCCTGAGTGAAAGTAAACTACATGCCCATGAAAATTATACCTGTGATACCCTTTTGTTGTAACAAAGTCCAGCAGTACCTAATTAACCTTGACAGATGTTACCGCTGGGACAATTTCTGGGGTGTCTTTCCTGGCGTTTTTCATACATGTACAACCTTAAACTAGCTTTTGTTCTCACCTCATGGGCAGCACAGAAACATGGGGAAGAAACACTGTCTGACCTCAAAACCTCATGTGTGTTCTAGATCTTTGTCATGGGTGTATCTGTAGACTCTGTGGAGGGGTCACACAGCACATGACATGGCAAAACACGTGGAACCTATGTCACCCAGCCTTCTCTCCCGCACACCAAGTCTTCAGTAGCTGCTCCAGGACCTCCCCCTCCCCCGTCTTTAAAAACTCCAGGTACTTCTTTTCTTCCATCTCCTGGCTGGCTGGCTGGCTGCCTGCCTCTCATCCACTACTTCCTCTTTCATCTCTTCTCATGAAGACAAATGTGCCCATTTGAGGACTCTTTATCTCTCTTACTGTCTCCCAGATCAGTTCCATAAAGGATCTGGGTGGTAAAAAAAGATTCCCCTTCAGGCATGGGTATGAGGGAGAAAGGTTGTCAATAGCTCCATAGGTTTTGTTCCTGACATATAATATCTATACGTACCTCTCCCCGGCCCCTCATCCACACTTTTGAAATGCGACCACGCTGTCCCTAATGTCTTCTAACTCAGTGGCCCCCCAGCTGTTTGGCAGCAGGGACCGGTTTCGTGGAAGACAGTGGTTCCATGGGGGAGGGGGGCTCAGGTGGTCATGCAAGCAAAGGGGAGCAGCAGATGAAGCTTTGCCGGCCTGCCCGCCGCTCACACCGGCTCCCAACAGGCTGTGGAGCCCTGTTCTAACTGCCATTGTGTCACCTCACGATGCATCACACAGATCTCCAGTGGTACTGCCAAGCCGACGTCATTGTTTTTAACAGCTGCCTGTGTTCTACCCTGTCAGTGTGTCATAATGTAACCCCTTCTGTACTAGGAGATGTGTGTTTCTCCTTTTTCACTCTTGCAAATAATCTGCATTGAAAATCCTCCTACACTTTTCCTTGTGCGCTTAAAAGTTTAATTTGCTGGGTCAAACAGGATGATGTGCATTTTGATAGCACATGATGGGAAGGTTGATTGTGAGCACGGCATGGGCTCTGTCCCTGGTATTTTTCTTCCTGTCCAACCTCCGCTAGATTCACCTTCACATACAGTTTTCATTTACAGCTTGAGGGCTGTAAGTAACAACTGTAAGAGTTGTTTCTCTAAAATACCCTGGGTAAGATATCGTGTATGGCACCAGTGTGACTGCTTTGGGAATGGTAGCTCCCAAGAGGAATGAGATGTTTTCCCCACTCCATATGAACCATCCTGCAGTTTGGCCTGTGGAAGCCTCGGGGTGCTTGAAGGCGCAGGAGAGGGAGATGTGTGGACCCAGCGCCGCCCAGTGGCCGCTGAGAGGACGACGGCCTTGTTTGCAGGCTCAGGCACCAAATCCCTAGGAACTCCTAGGAATGATTGAGGGGCATTTTACTGGAGGCTGAAGTCCTGCATGAACAGCAGGGAGATGGGAGCTAGTGACATTTGGGCTACTGTTAAAGTGACTCCATGTGTAGCCATAGGCTGGCGCCTGGGGCAACTCAGGTGACTGTTGCTTTGGAGTGAATTTGTGTTTTATGGCTCACATGGTATCTACAGATATTAGAACGAGACAGCGGCAATATGCCAGGAGCAAGTCGTTTCTGGGCAGTGCTTATCTGACTTCAGGGACCTCTGCCATAACTCTGTGGTCCATAGTTGGGGATCACTGAGATGGTATATTGGAAAGTTAAGTGCAAATGAAATCATTAACTCAATGTCAAGGGGAGCGTGCTCTTTAAAGGAATCCTGGGGTGAGTTCTCACCAAACGGAAGGAACACCCGGTTGCTCCTATTCAGGATGCTAAAATGACTCCCTAATGTAACAAATCAACTACTCTGGGCAGCTTGTTACCCCTTCATAACGAGTCCCCACCCTATAATGAGCCCTGTTTCCTGTGGCTCTGATCAGGGCAGGTGCTGTCACTGCTATCAGCAAACAGAAGGCTTCTTTTTGCTTCTGCTGTTTGTACCTCCGTGAAATGCCACCTCTGCCCCTTTAGTAATCTAAAACCTACCATCTTTCCTGCCCTTCTTAACACCCACTGTTCCAAGTCCTCTCAGCAACTTGGGCTTTTAGTGACTTTGGATTTTGTGAACTCCTGAAGCTTTTACACTTGGTGTCAGACATTTGCTGTGGTCTCTGTTTCGGGTCTGTCACATGTCTTCTCAGCTAGACTGTGACTTCTGACATCAGTGATGCTTCATGTTTTCATAGTTCCTTGAAGGGAGATGCTGGACACAAAATAGTGTAATATTTCAGTGACTTGCTGCATGATAAAAAAAATGAAAGCCTTTTTGTAAATGAAGATCTTCGTATATTAGATCTGCTTTATGTAGAAATTTTAAAAATCTTTCATTCAGTCAGTCAGTCACGCATATGCACGCATGCACACACGCATGTACATATGCTCATACAGGGCTGGTCACAGGTGTAGGCACATAGCCTTCCACTTAGAACAGAGATGTGTTCCTGCAAAAAGCATGCCTACCAATGTGGACAGTCAAGCTGATGGCTCATAAAAATGGAGCCAATCTGCTTGGATCGAGACTGGGCATCCAGACCACGTGGATCACGTGTCCACTTTCCCAGGCCTGGTGTGCTGCTCGGAAAACACTTGTTGGGTGAGTCGTGGTCATATATCTATTGGCTTCAGCTCTGCTTCCTCTTGCTCTGTTTTGTGCTGACTTTATGTGAACAGTGAATTGCTGGCCTCTGGGTTAAGAGGAGTTATTTAATGCAAACAGGCCAATGGACAACAGCTGACTCTTGCGTGTTCAGGGGATCTAATATCTTGGGAGGATTTATACCAGTTACTTAACTGCCTGAATACCAACCTTCCTATTATCTTTATGATAAGATGAGCTTGGGTCTCACGTTTATCCCGAGAAGACAGCCTTATCCAAGTCATCTATATTTTAGCAGGCAGTACCAAACTTCAGGCCTCAGAAACACATTTTAAATAATTCTTGCCATGCCATATATTTTAAGTATCATTAAAAATCCACTTTCTTTTAAAAATATGTGTGCAGATTTTGTGAAGCCTATAACAAGTCTATGAAAAACTGATTATTTTCCCATGGGTATAGGTTCCGATTTTTATTCTGCTTGCCAAATGAAAAATCTAGTATGTGTGGGCCCTTTATCTTATTTATGCCCTCTGAATAGAATCACCATGTTCCCAAACAAAGAGAAATGGGTCACTCGGCTTGAGTCGCCTGATCCCTTCCTGTGGTGGGCAAAGGAGTTTGTGCAGCGCTAAGCTAGGAAGCATGGATTTCCCTTTCAAATGCCTCGTTTTCTTACTCTTTGCCTTTCAGTCAGCTCCATGTAAACTGGGTCAGAATATAACATGGGTGCTGAGGTGAGTTTCGGCTGCTGGTGGAATGTGCATGTGATGGAAATAGGTCACTTTAGGACCCAAGGATGATGCAGAGAGAGGTTTACAGTCAAAGATAATAATCGTTCTGTCCTTTAGTTAGCATTCCTGTTTTTTTTCTTTTTTTTAACTGAACAATATGCACCAATGGCCCCAACGTACCTTAGTCTCAGTTCTCTGGCCCTCATTGCTACAAGCTGGTTATGGCGTTGGCTGCTTTCCCAGCATTCATTCTCTCCCTGATCATGAACCATGGCTCAGCACCCTGGTTGAGGGATAGGGAGGGACGGGGTATCATCATGCTCCCCTGTGCCTAAGTCTCTTCTGAATTACTCCCTCTCCACCCTTCGTTCTGAGAGTCCTGGATACTTGTTAAGCCCCCAGAACAGACAAGGTAGGGGAATTGGGCACTTTGTGCAGGTGGCAGTGGCATAGATATAGCGCCTCACCCATAACTAAGGTGGGAGTAGAAACAGCCTTCTGAGCTGGGGTGGCGGGTGCGCACACAGCTCTCACTTCACAAACAAGGATGAAATAGGCAACACACAGAGGCTCGAGAGACTGTCGTGATGAGTAACTCTGAGTACAGGGGGCCGGCGGTGCTCTGTAAGCTTGGACACTTACACTGGGGCTGCATTGTGGACGATCTCAAGGACCGTGGTGGTGAGTGTGAACTGATTCGGCCTTGAGGAGCCAGGAGGGTTTTTCAGCTGGAGACTTTTGACAGTGTGATTTGACCAGAGGCTTTTGAAATTGTCTTAAAGAGAATTGAGAATGTGTCCTGTTTAGTGGTTTTATACCTTTGCTTTGATGATCTCCCCGAGGGGCTGTTCTGGTGGGAGGATCTGGGGAAAGAAGGCTAGAGGCTGGGGCCTTGGGCTCCTTTCCCACTGATTCAGCAGTTCTGCCTCTGTTTTACTTCTTGAGCTGCCAGGTAAGAGTCCTTTCATCAGTCCTTTCCTCCTTTCCCCCCTTCCTGTGGTTAAACACATAAGTTGGGAAATTTTGTTAACTGTTTTTAAGTGTACAGCTCAGTAGTGTTAAGTATACTCATTGTTAAATAGATCTCCAGACTTTTTCCTCTGGCAAACTGCAACTCTAGTTCTCTTTAAATAACAATTCCCCCTTTTCACCTCCCTCCAGCCCTTGGTAACCACCATCCTACATTGTTTCTATGAATTTGACTAGCCAAGTAAGATTTCTTTTAAAAAAGCAATCAAGCAGCTGAGAAGGTTTGATAGCCTCCTGATGTATCCATCATTCCTGTCTGCCCCCGACCCCCAGACAGTGAGGAAACTGAAATCCCAGAGGTGCTGGGAGGCCAAAGTGGCCACACAATGCAGATGTTAATCACATGGATACTTAAGCCAGAGTGCCAGGTTCAGATTTTGGTTCTGATGCTCTGTATGTGACACTGGGTTAGTGATTTAACTCAGTGCCTCAGTTTGCTCATCGGTTAAAGGGACACGATGGTAACAGAATCTGATTTATAGACTTGTTGTGAAGATTAAGTGAGGTAATCTATATAAAGCCCTTGGAATAGGGCCTGACACTTATATATGTGTCTGCTATGATTGTTAAGTGACTTCCTAGCATGACACAGTTCCTTTTAAGGAGAGCTGTAACTTTGGGCTTCCGTGGTGCATGTCTTTTGAGTTTCCACTTAAAACTGAATAGATAGCTATCTTTGACTGGCAAGATTTCCTCCTACACAGCCCTATCTCTCATCTAGGGCATGCCACTGATCTTGAAGAAGGCTCCATCAATATCTTAATCCTCAGGGAGAAAGTCATGCAGTTCATATCATACAGCACAAGAAGGACAGTTATCCAGTGGCATTAATTCAACAAATATTTATTGAATGCTTTGATGGAAGGACACCTGGGGTAGATGCTGGGGACACTGAGCAAACCAGCCCCAAATCCCTGCTCTCGAGGAGCTTGTGTTCTCTTGGGGCAAACCTTTGTAATGCAGCCCTTTTAATAAATGAAATGTTTTTCCTGAACTCATCTAGCTAAGGAAGATGAAAAGTTTGCTTAAAAATATTCAGGTTTGGAAATGAATGCTCTAGACCTGTTGCTGATGGTGCCTTTGAAAACTGGTTCATAAAAATAGATACTAAAAATGGTGTAGAAATACTGGTGATTTCAGATTTGAGGCGATTTTTCAGATACAAAGTTAGCAAGTCAGTTTATCTCCAGTGCTTATTCTGGGCTTGCATTTTCAGTACAGCCCCTCATACTTAGAACTCGGTAAGGACAGCATAAGACTCACTTTACCTGTGCTTCAATCAGATGTCAGGAGGAATGTGGAATTCCTCCTACATACGCCTCTCCTGGGCTTCCTCCTTTCCTCCTCAATGTGGGCAGATGACATTCAGACTCAGAGGAAGCAGAAACAGGGGTAATGCAGTTGGGACTGATCTTCTAGAGGGAAGAAAATAGGAATTGCCGTCACAGGCTGCTGGGGCTTTCCAGCTACAAGAAAAGATCTGTGGTACAGATACCATGCTGCTTGCTACCTCTCTAGCTATTTGGGTCATAGCCGGTGCTGTAAAGTACAGCACTTCTTTCCTGAGGTCCTACAAGTACTTCATTGGTAGGTACTTCCCAACACAGCATTTCCAGGGTGCCACTGCTAGTCAGTCAAGGTTGGGTGATAGGCATCCCATGTACTGTTAGAAACTGCTGGGACTGGTGTGGTGACCTTAAAGCTAAGAGACACAATCACCAGCAGCCGTGGCCCATTGTTCATTGCCCACTATCCCCACTTCTTTCCCATTAAGAGACTGCTCTTTTGTTCAGGTAGGGTAGAGAATCCTTGATCTTAGGGAACAGGGGCCCCTCTTTTAACCCGAAGGGATGAAACATGGAGGTCTGGGCCAGTTGTAATAAACCCATTTCCAAACCCAAACCCATCCTCCTTTACAACTCTAAGTGTCAATGTGACACTGGCCAACGAGTCTGGTTGTTTCTAGGAAATATTTTTTTAACTTTCCCATATACATCTTCCCTGGTTGCTCAGTGGTTAAGAATTCGCCTGCCAATGCAGGGGACACAGGTTCGAGCCCTGGTCCAGGAGGATCCCACATGCCACAGAGCAACTAAGTCCATGCACCACAACTACTGAGCCTGTGTGCCACAACTACTGAGCCCGTGTGCCACAACTACTGAGCCCGTGTGCCACAACTACCGATCCCGTGGGCCTAGAGCCCATGCTCCGCAGCAAGAGAAGCCACTGCAATAAGTCCGCACACCGCAGTGAAGAGTAACCCCTGCTCGCCGCAACTAGAGAAAGCCTGCATGTAGCAATGAAGACCCAAGGCAGCCAAAAAAAAAAAAAAAATTCCCATAAAAAAAAATTCTCATATAAAGGCAGAATGTAATGAAGTAGACTTATGCCCCTCCTTCTTCCCAAGGTGGAATGCTATTGTGATGATACAATATCTGGAGCAGTAACAGCCAATTTACAACTCTAAGTTTAAAAAATATATGAAAATCAGAGAAACCAGGTGAAGCCTGACTGGCAGGGACTGCCTGCTCCCAGGTTTCCTGTTCCATGAGACGATTAGATGTCTTTATCACATGTGTTAATCTGGTTCTGTTACTGGAGACTGGGAGGATTCTAACTGATGCAGCATTTTAATACTCGCCTTTGAGATTAGATGCCCACATCACAGATGGGTTTCCATTATTGTGACTATTATGTAACCAAGAGAACACATGGCCTAAATGTACTGAGTCATCTGACTTTTGACACAGGATCATTGGACTTTAGTGCTGGGGGAACAACTTTAGAGAACTTCGAATCCTGGGTTTCCTACCTTAGGTTCCGTGAAACTTGTAGGCCTGTAAGTCACTTCCACCTAGAAGCGTTCCATGCCCAATTAAGTTTGGGAATCCCTCCTATGACATCCCCTTCTCAGAGGAACAGGTTGTGTGTCCATAGTTCCATTCCATCTGTCACAGCTTTTGTTCAGGACCCCTTTGCTTGCTTGTTTGGACCTCTGCAGTAGCCTTATTTCTGGTAACCCCACATCCCCTTATTCCCCACTGTCTTTGATTCATCTTACATGTTACCTCCATTCACTCATGGCTGAGCACATGCTGGATGCTGGCACTGTTCTAGTTGCTGGGGATACAACAGTATCCTGCCTTCGTGGAGCTTATATTCTAGTCAAGGGAGTGATGTAGTAGCAAACAAAAAAATACAGAGAGAAATATTCAGTATAGTAGAGAATAAAAGCTTTGGATAAAAACCAATCAAGGAAAGGAGAATATGTACAACTTTGAATAGAGTTTCAGTGCAGACATTTCTGTGAAGGTAACATTGAGGTGGAGGCCCAAGGGAAAGCTCTCTAGGGAGAGGGAACAGCATGTATAAAGGTTCTGAAGTGGGAGAAGATTTGTGAAAGAATGAGAAGGAGAGAATCATGGAGTGGAGGGAGGAGAAGAAGTAGTGGGACCTGTGGCCAGCTGAGGAGTGGAGACCAGTCAGGTGATGCCTGCTGGACCCCTGCAGGGACATGGCTGTGCTGACGGAGGTGGGATGTGTCATGGAGGTTCTAAGCAGGGGAGTGATGTTAACTGACATATATTTTAGAATGATTTGTCTGCTTGCTGTGGTGAGAGTCGATTATGAAGGTGGTGCCGGAAGGGGAAGTAGAGGAGACCCAGTCGCAGGTCACTGCAGTAATGCAGGCAAGAGATGATGGCTTGGACCCCAGGTGGTTGCAGGGGGAGAAGTGAAAATAGACTGGATTCCAGATGTATTTTTTAAAAATATTTATTTATTTTTTGGCTGCATCGGGTCTTAGTTGTGGCATGCGGGATCTTTCGTTGTGGCATGTGGGCTCTTGGTTGCAGTGCGTGGGATTCTCTTTAGTTGTGGCCCACAGTCTCATTAGTTGTGGCACACAGGCTCAGCTGCCCCACAGCATGTAGGATCTTAATTCCTTGACCAGGGATCAAACCGACGTCCTCTGCATTGCAAGACGGATTCTTAACCACTGGACCACCAGGGAAGTTGCTCCAGATGTATTTTGAAGTTAGTGACAGGATATCATGACAAATTGGACATAGTTATGTGAAAATGTAGGATCAAGGGTGATTGTAAGCATTTTTTTTGCTTTTTTTTTTTGCGGCACACGGGCCTCTCACTGCTGTGGCCTCTCCCACTGTGGAGCACAGGCTCCAGACGTGCAGGCCCAGTGGCCATGGCTCATGGGCCCAGCCGCTCCGTGGCACGTGGGATCCTCCTGGACTGGGGCACGAACCCGCGCCCCCTGCTTCGGCAGGCAGACCCTCAACCACTGCGCCACCAGGGAAGCCCTGTAAGCTTTTTTTCAACCATGCAACTAGAAGGATGGACTTGCCTTTTATATGATAGGGAAGACTCTGGGAAGAGCAGGTTGACGGGGGCAGACAGGAGCTCAGTCTTGGACAAGCTTGAGATGCTTGTTAGACATGTAAGTGGAGATGTTTAGTAGTCACTTATGTATAACCACTTGTGATGCACATCTGGAGTTCTTGGTCGACCTACAGGCTGAAAAGGCAGTCAGCAAATCCATTGTACTAAGTGCAGTGAGACTGGCTGAGAACACCTAAGAGTTAAGGGTAGGTGGAGAAGAGAAGAGGTACAAGGACTGAGTCCTGGAATGCTCCAGAGTTTACAGATCGGGGGTCAGTAAGAGCCTGAGAAGGAGCAGCTAGAGGGAAGAGGAAGAATAAGACACGGAGGAAGCTGAAGACATTTCGAGGAGGATGGAGTGATCAGCTGGGTCACATGCCGCTGAGGACTGAGAAGTGACCTGGGATTTAGCAAGGAGAGGTCACTTATGGGATTCACAGGGAAGTCTTGGTGGAATGGTGAGAGCAAAAGTCAGAGTGGAGCAGAGGAGAGGGACAGTGAGTCTAGACAAGTCCTGGAAGGAGTTTTTCTGTAAAAGGGAAGACAAATGGGGAGGTAGCTGAAGGGGAAAGTGGGTCCAAGAGAATATTTTGTCACAGCAAAAAGTATACTGAGCAAAATTAAATGGGCAAGGAAGATTTTATTCAAGCTATTGCAATAGGGAAGAGAGGCCAGATCTCAGTCTGAGCCCAACTCAGCTGAAGCAGAGGGTGGTAGTGTTCTAAGGGCTGTAGTGACAGGGAGCTCTAGGCCATCCATGTTTGCTAATTGGTTTTACCCCAAGGAAAAGTAAATTTCTCATATCTCAGCGATAGGAGGGAGTTTTACAACTTGGAGCAAGATGCCCACTGAGGTTAGGCTCCTACCCTTTCCCTTTTCATAGAAAAGGGATGATGAAGGTGCTGTCCCCTTGAATTGTATTTCAAGAGAAGTTTCCCAGGTTGTGGAATAAACAGTCCTGGGCTGAAAACCAAGAGGCTTTTAAAAAGATGTATGTACTTTTTAAAGGGGGCAGGGAGAATTGACACATTTTCTAAAGAAATGCTTTAAGAAAAGGGAAATCAGGGAGAATCCTATCTCAAGTTTAGTCAGCTTGAGGGGATTAAGGCCATCTTGGCCAGTTTCTAAAACAGATATATAATCTTCCTATTAAATTTCTGACATCTTCAGGATAATCAAGACTCTTTCCTAGTCTGCTACAGCCTCATCTGTATCCACCCTGCCTCTTCCTAAGGCCTACTGATACCCCCAGCACTGTTGGCTGTGTCTGAACCGTTCTAGAAAGTGTTGTGCAGCCTTACCTCTTCCGACCTGTTCCTCTTCTCTGGGTATCTTTCAGGGCCCTCCCTGTGCAGGGCACAGTTCTTTTCTCATCTTCTCTGTGGGACTCTCCCTGACACTAGAGAATTTTATTTCTGATACTTGGCATGCTATGCAGCTAGTGTTTATTTTGAGCACAGGTCTTACAGCAGTTTCCACTGCCTAAGAAGTATGTGTGATACAAAGGAAGTAATTGCCTATGTTTCTGCTTAATGGCAAGAATTTGATTCTGAGTCTGTAAGCCCTCCTAGGACTATATTTAATAATTTGGCTACTATGAAATATGCTGGTTGAGATCTCATGACTTTGAGGCTTCACCACCATAGGGATTCTGAGTAAATAAGTTCACAAATGATTCCTATTTTAGATTGTATGATGATACACTGCTGTGCCAGAGCCAGTTTCTATTCCCCAGCTGTGTGAGTATGTGTAACTCCATGAATACAGACTGACAAGTTGGTTTAATATCACCTCGAGAGAGGGCTTCGGCTACAGAGTTGTTGGACTGATGATGTAATACAGCTTTGCAGGCTGTAATAGGTTTGGCAGGAGGTTTCATGTGGTATGGGGCTTTAGGGTTCAACTTTGGAGCCCCTGAGAAGGGCTGATGCTTTCACCTGTAACTGTGCTGGGAGCTCCCTATGATTAGAGCTTCAGACCTTTGAATGGGGCTAGGGAGGGAAAACAAGGCTTTAGAGTTAGCAGGAGAAGATGAACATGAAGAAAAAAAACCAATAAGTGGTCACAGAGCTGGCAAGAGTGAAGGAAATAACGAGACAGAATTAGTTCTTACTGACAACTTGAAATTGCCTGAAACATTATAAAAATCCATCAGCCTGTGAAAAGCAGACTCACAGTGACCACTGGATGGTGTGATATTTGCAATTTTTCTGGACACAAATTTAGAGAAGCCAGCAGAGATTTAGCCTAATAAATAGATTTTGGCTGGTGCAAAGGTTTTGAAAAGAGGGCTCAAAATTAGCTTCAACCAGGGTTCTCTTCCTCCAGCAATCTTGAAATCAGTAGAACTGAAATTGGTCAATTACCCATTTTTCCCTTCAAACATCTGTTGCTGTTTTGCTGTCCTTACAATGAATTATAAAAAGTCGTAGTGTCTTTTCCTATTGAATGTTCCTTTGTGGATTGCTTCTCTGCTTTTTATCCTCTCTAATGGCATTTAACAGTGTTGGCGTGGCCCTCAAATTTTTGATTAACTACAGGAAACTCTTATGCTACTAAAGTTACTCTTCTAACAGTTGCAGTGGTTGCTGAGCATATAGGAACTCCTCAAGGAGTTTCAGTCTCTAGGAAGAGGCAGATGATCAGCCCTCAACTTCAATAGGTTCAGAGAGGTGTTTATATTTGGTGGCTAAGTCTTGGCAGAGCAGGGATCGTGTAGGGTTCCTAACTTTATCCCCCGAATGTCGGTAGATGGAGCTTTGCTCAATGGTTAAAAAAAAAAAAAAAAAAAAAAAGACTCCCAAGGAGATGGATGTGTTGAGAAAGGGAATTTCAGACACAGGGGAAAGCAAGTACAGAGTCGCAAGAGTATGAACAGATCTCCAGGTTTACATGATGGCCAGAAGGTGGAGGGCTGCGGGTCGAAGTTGCCAGTGGAGGTGGCTTAGGTCGGGAAGGGTGCCCTCTGAAGGCCACGTGGAGCAGCGCAAGTTCGTGCACACAGCAGGTGCTCACAAGTCCTTACCACGTGGCTGAAGGAACGAAAGGAAGGACTTCAAAGCAGGGAGGCCCCTGATTAGATTCGTTTTAAATTTCTCCTGCCTGCCACTGTGAGGAATGGTCTGGAAGTGTTGAGTCCGGAAGAGAATCCTCACGAGGTGGAGGGATAGTGTCCCCCAAGGGACACTGGGTAACGTATGGAAGTGTTGTAGGTTGTTATAACTTGGGACTTGTTACTGGCATCTAGGTACACATCTTAGAATGAAGAGGACAGCTCCTACCCCGACCCCTCCCAAATTATCCAATCCCAAGTGCAGATAGTGCTGAGGTTGAGAAAGCCAGGTCTAGAATGAGAACATCCTTAGCACACAGGTTGTAAATTTACTGAAACTACTACTGAAATGTATAGAGAAAATGTTTCTTAAATTTGCTTAGAGCTGGTCTGATATTCCTCAAGAGCCCCACTTACCAGGTTGAAGGGGAAAAAATTAACGCTATTAAGTCTAATGTGGTTTAGAACTTGGTAGGATCCAGTAATTGTAAAGTCTCTTTAGAGTGTGATCAGTCTTTGGGAGATAATTGCACAGTCTCTTCTATTGCCATATCCCCTCCTTCATTTTTCCTGATCTTCTCCAATTTAGTATCAGAGTTTATGAGGGGAGCTCATGGGGGCTCATGAGATCTCATGGTGCCTGGAAAATTCTTTGAGAAGCTCAGGGACCACTGCTGGGTAGAACTGCCATCCTATGATTTTCAACCTAGACTGGCCCAGCAATATATTTTTTTTGTTTACATATTTGGGTTCCATGTAAAATTTTGAGAAAAGGGCTGTTCTGCTAAAAAAACAAAAAAAACAAAATGCTGATCCAATACACCTTTGAGGCCATCTGCACTGGAATGTGAATTAAAGGCTTAGATTGGTGTCCTGTGACACATAAAGGCATTTTTTGGGGTATCATGACATTTGTTTCTAGGTGTTGTTCCTGAGAATTGGGCTGCCCAAACCTTTTAGTCATGTGCAATTTTGTCATCATCGTGCAGATGTGGATAAAATCTTTTCATCATGGTCAATATGTTCTTTACAAATGTAGCAATTTCTCATTGAAAACTGCCCTCCTGAGGGAACATAATAGATTTCATGGTTCCCCAATGAAGAGGGAAGGTGCTAACTAGCCGCTGTGTGGCTCCAAGTACATCATTATAGTAACTGCTTCCCTTTAAGGAATTAAGAGCTAGTATCACAGCCTTAAAATTCCCTTTTCGTATCAATAAAAAGACATTTTCACACTTGCTCTGTGAATAAAGTTTCTTCAGTAACTCCTTCTGCATGGCTGAGTCTCCTCTGTTTCACCTGCGAGATTAGAGGACAGTTAGATGAGAAAAGTCTTTTGGAACAGGGCTGCAAAGGGTTTATGATGAGGCATTAATAAGTGCCAATTACCATGAATATAATAGCAGTCCATATTTGTTGCTTGCTTACTATGATCTCAGCATTGCTCTGAGCACATCTCATCTGTTAACTCGAATCCTCACCACAGCCCTCCAAGTAGGTGCTGAGACGGGGAACCGAGATGTGAGGAGGTCAAGGTCACACTTGACCGGACTCTGATTCAAACCCCTGTGGCCTGGTTCCAAGGTCCAAGTGCTGGGTTTTCTGTGTGTACTGAATTTTCTCTCTGGTTTAATGCTTTCTGAGTCAGGATCATCCATCTGCCTACACTAGAAAAGCAACATCATGTCATCAGTGTCCTTAAGCAAAGATTAGGAACACTTACATCTCCCTGCCTTGCACTTTAAATATCTATTAGTGGGGTTTGGTGAAAATTATTCTTCTAGATATCGAGCTGTAAGCTCCAGAACTCTTCCCACTTTATGACTGTCCCATTGTCATGGGTCATCTACCCTGGATTTGTGTGGCTCAGGGACGGGGGTCTAGCAGGGCATTGATGATTCATTCATCCATTCAGTTAGCAAATACTTCAAGTCCATGATGGACACAGCACGTGCCAGCATTGTAGGGGTTACAGAGAGATATGCCTGCTTCTTCCAGAAGGGTTTGATGTCAATATATTTGTTAAAGAAGGAGGACGCATTTATTAAGCACCAACTGTGTACCAAGTACTGGGCTAGGCATCTTACGTTTGTTCTCATTGGATTCCTCTAACAACCTTGAGAGGTAGGTACTATCTCCATCTGATGGGTGGAAAACAATCTCAGAGACTGAGGCAATTGTCTAAGGTCACACAACCAAAATAAGGGCAAAGCTAGGAATCAAACCCTGGAGCAGATTAAAAAAGAAAAATCTTTAATGAGATCTGTTATGTACAGATCTCCCCACATCCAAAGAAAAGAAGAACGAGTTAGTTCTGGAGAACAGTGTTTTTTTTCAAACCACTTTCCATGGAATTCGTTCCAGAAGTTGTTTCTTCCAGGGGTGGTGGAGGGCAACCAAATTGTTTGGTAGTCCAGTGTGAGGAGTGCCGTTTTCTTCTCAGTGGTCCACAGTGCTCATTAGCACGGCGAGGCCCCCAGAAGTACTGCAGAAGGAAGTTTTTTGACTTTGTTTAATCCATACAGTGTTGCCAAACTTCAAGGTGATCAGCAGAAGACCAGCTTGGGAAATTGTGATTTGAAGGAAGGAAGCCTTAGGGGGAGAAGCAAGAATATGGATAGACTACCACTGGATAATTAAAGCCTCCTTGGGTCACATTAGAGGCTGAGGGAGAGGGGATCCAAACCGTGCAGCACAAACTCTTCTCTGCCAGGAGTAATTTTATCTGTAAGGTCACATTTGCTGCCTGTTTTATATGTGTGTGTGTGTGTGTGTGTGTGTGGTGTGTGTATATATATATATATAAATTTTCAATTTATCTGTTGGTTGAGGTACAATTCTGAAAGCATCAAACTCACCTTTTAAAGTATACAAATTTGGTGGTTTCAGGATATTCATAAGGTTGATATAAGGATATTCATAAGTGCAACCATCACTCTGATTCCAGAACATTTTCATCACCACCAAAAGCAACACTGTACCCATTATAGTCACTCCCCATCCCTCTCCACCCCACTGCCTGGCAACCGCCAATCTACTTCCTGACTCTGGGTTTGCCTATTCTGGACACATCATATAAATGGAATCACGTGTGGTCTTCTGATGCCTGGCTTCCTTTGATTAGCCAAATGTTCCAAGGTTTACCTGTGTTAAAAGTATGTATAGTACTTCATTCCCTTTTATGGCTGAATAACGCTGCACTGTTGGGTATACCATCTTGCATTTGCCGTTTGAGAAGGAAAGATGGTAGCCGGAGAGGACCCTGTCTTCTCTGCGACTGGGGAAGGGTGTGAGGTGGACAGCTATCGTTTCTGCCCCTCTGTTCCTTGATCAGAAGCCGTATAAAAGCTGATCCTCAGGCCATGGCTGGGGAACCAGGCCTGGTCCATCAGAAGCTTGGATCCAGTTCAGGTATGTGACCCAAGCCGCATCTGGATTGGTTGGAACAGAGGCCTGTCCCTTGGCTGGGGTCGCTGCAGGACAGTGTGCTAACCTTTGTCAGCACTTGCAGAGAATCTCCCTGAGCGTGGGTGTGACATAAAGGAAAGCAGGGGTCTTGTAACCTTACCTGAAACAAGTGGGTCGTGTGAAACATTTAGGTGGTGTTTGACTGGTAATGTTAACCAGCAGAATGTTTAAGGTGGGTAGGGCTGACTGCTCTCTAACCTGGTTCCAGATGATAAGGACAACCAGTCTCACACAAATTCTCTCACGTATACAGACAGCTAATAAGTACATTGAAGTGCAAGCAGGAGCCGCGTGGGTTGATTTACTCTATTAGCTTTATGAATTTAAACAGCCTGATTGTTTTAGGTCCGCAGTAAAGAGTCTGACTTCCTTTTTTGATGTTTGCTGATAACTTGTAAGCCTCTTTCCTTCCTCTTCCCCTCCTGTCCCACGTGTTGGTAAGCAGGTCAGAAAGCCTGGGTGCTCTGTCCTTTGGTGAGGGGGGCGGGATTCAAACCACACACCCCTTTCCTTGTGCAAACTCTCTCCCTATCCCCACCTCCTAATCACAGTAAGAACCCAGGCCAGTCTCCTTTTTTTCTGTCTTGGCCTCCGAACCCAGTTTTGGGTGGGAGTCCATCCTGTGTCTGCAGAGTGGCCACATCAAGGTCTTTGCGTGGAAGGTTCGCTTGAGGCAGAGATGATGGTATCCCAGAGGCAAGATTCTTTTCCATGAAGATCAGAATAAATAACTAGAAATCTTCCAAACCCATGGCTTGGCACATACCTGGTTAGGGATTAAGCCCTGGGAGGGGATCGCCAGGGGTAAAAGCCATAGGTCTTGCAGAAATGATAAGCAAACATTATTCTTGCAAGGGGAGGGACGTCTCAAAGATTGGCCAGTCCACATACCTTGAATATCTTTAACTTGACCATTAAGAACTTAATCGTAAGTTTCATCATGTTAATTAGCCTCTGTCTTCTTACTCTCACTGCTAATTGGCAAAGCCTTGGTGTTGACAGAGATTTGGATAATAGAACTGTGTAGTTGTCTCTTGTAGGTTCCCTTGTTTTGTATAACGTTTCTCTTTTTTTGTATAATGGCTACCGAGTTGAAGCTTAACCAACATAGACATGATTTCATATGTCTGTGCTGAAGCATTTGAAAATTACAGATGTTGGGCTTCCCTGGTGGCGCAGTGGTTGACAGGTCCACCTGCCGATGCAGGGGACACGGGCTCGTGCCCCGGTCCAGGAGGATCCCACATGCCACAGAGCGGCTGGGCCCGTGAGCCATGGCCACTGAGCCTGCGCGTCTGGAGCCTGTGCTCCACAACGGGAGAGGCCACAACAGTGAGAGGCCGGCGTACCGCAAAAAAAAAAAAAAAAAAATTACAGATCTTCTAACACCTGACCTTTGTAGAGATCCTGGGTCCAGTTAAGCCTGATGCTAGCTCTTTCTGTGAACTTGACAATTACATGAGCCAATCAATTCCTTCATGTTTCAGCTTAAGGTGGTATGAATTGGGTTCCTGTCAGTTACTCCTAAAATACTTCTGAACAAAATAGAGTGCTCGGAATTCAGAGTGGAGGGTGGACAGGCCTATATTTGTCCCTCCTACCCTGTTTCTCAATTTTCTCCAACTAAAGAATTTCTGGTATTTGCATAGCTGAATTTTTAAGGAAAACAGTAAAACCTTCAGTGTTCTTACCCAGACCCAGTTCTTAGTGGCAGAAAATGCAAATCCCCTCGGCTGCAATGTTAAGTAGTTTTCTAAATTTCAAAGCTGTTTTAGTGAGATCATGTTCTAGCTTTATTCCCCTCCAGCCAAGCTTCATGGGTGGGCTCTTTGTTCAACAGTTTCCTTAGAAGATTGAAGCACCGGGAGGAAAATGGAAAGCGCTCCTCATGTTAACAGCACAGGAGGTACTAGCGTCGTCAGAAATAAAGATCATTACAAAAGAAGGATACATGTGTGTTTTCATGCAAGTCAGCATTGCCAGAGGACGCCAACATTTAAAAAACCAACTGAGGTTAAAAAATGACAGAGTGCTCTCCAGAAAAACCCCTGCCTCTGCTCCAGGGTGAAAACAGGGTGTTTTCCATGGGGGTCTCTACATTTTTGGCTCTTGGAGTCATTCAGTGTTGATAACAGGAAGAAGAGCCCCAGTGGTTCAGGCAGCACTTCTGATGCCTAAATGCAAGGCGCTGTGTTCTGCACTGATGAGGTGATGGAGCGAGAGACAGACATGGCTTCATGACCTTGCCCTCCACTGGGAAGTGGGCAATGAGCAAGAGAGGAGACACGTGGATAGAATGGTTTTTAAAATTGAGTGCAGTAGTAGTGCTACAGAGAAAACAAACTGTGCTGGACCTGCTGGGAGTGACAGGGCTGTTGGCTTTCCAGGAGTGGGGAGGGAGGACTCAGCTGCCTCTAGAGGTGAGCCAGTGGAGCCGTCACATGAGAAGGGCTAATGATCCATTTGTCTGCACACCTGAATTGTTTCTAGTGACAAGCAGCCTAAGTGACTGAGGTCTTACCGTGAGCTGATTAGACAAGAGAATTGGTAGGCAGACTTAGTCATTTAACAACTGGCTGGCGGAGGTAGTCATTCAATCCTTGTATTGTGTACTAAGCACTGGCAATATGACATAGAGGCTGGGTTTGGGTTTGAAGGTCATTTAGGGCCTGGCTACTGGGAGTGCGGTCCACTGACGGGCAGCATCGGCATCCCAGGGAGCATGTTAGAAATGCAGACTCTCAGGCCCCACCCCAGACCTGCTGAATAAGTCTGCTTTTTAAGCAAGATCCCTAAGACTCATGGTTTGGAGGATCCTTAACGTTGGAGAAGCACTGGCTTAGGCAACAGAGTTAGGAATGAGTAGAGCTGGAACCTGCCCGCAACTAGATCTTGAGTTTGTTGATGGAGACGACAGACATGCAAATACATGACTTCCTAGTGTGAAAGCTACAAGCAAGTAACAAGGGGCTGGGAGTGCGGAAGAGGGTGTGAGTTCCGCTCACCTGGCCCGGGTGGGGTGGGGAGGGGAGGGGAGGAAGGTCAGGGAAGGCTCCCCAGAATGATGACACCACAGCTTGATGGGGAAGAACTGGTCAGATGAACACACAACTTGTAAATGGGGGAAGGCCACACAGATGGGCATTAGAGGCACTGCTGGGTTTGTGGGAAGATGGAGTGAGGGAGGGTAAAGCAGAGCTCAGGAGGCCAGTGTTCCAGATGAGGCAAGAAGGACCTGAATCCTGGTGGTCGGGTTCACCCCGGCTTGGGAGGCCTTGGGAGGAAGCACCACTTGAAAGTCTAGGAGAAGACAGCACGGAGCAGGCAGGCCTGGAAGGCTTGGAAAGAGCATGGTGTGCCCTCTTGCTGCTTGAGCTGACTGGACTCAATCTCACCAGAAAACCTGGGCGGTTCCCCGGTTCCAGATTTCCCCTTAGCTGGCCGGCTCCCTCCCTCTGCACAGACCTGCTGCCTTTGCATGTGGAGGTCAGGAGTGCGCTGACCCAGCTAAGAGCTAGTTGGCCTGATGTGGGGGTTGGTGGAGACAGTAGGGGGGAGGGAAGCCTGCTTCAATGACTGGCAGATCATCACTCCTCCTTTCCTCTCTGGGTTTCTTGCTCAGATACACATGTAGACTTCCTGTAGACTTCCCCAAAGTGTTGGAGAGCTTTCGAGGGAAGGAGAAGAAACAGTGCCATTGACTGTGTGCAATTTAGTGATTCTGTATTTAGCAGACGGGGAGAACAGATCTGAGATGGAATGCCTGTTGCCAGGGACCAAGTCTAAATGTCTCTGTGACTTCATTTTACAGCAGTGGTTTCCCAAACTCTTTTTAAGACAGAAAAACTTAAAGACCTGTTTCACATACTGAGCTGCTGTGTTAAGCGGTGCCCCTGAAGTTTTTGGGGGTTGGCGAGGGTGATGATAATGAGACTCCCCCGCAGTGGGCCTCCTACTTACCCAGAAGGACTGTAGAACCACAGGGTTCTTGAGACACCAGGTGGAAATCAACGTTTTGGTATAAAAAGAAGATAGGCCAACTCAACTCCTATATAGAGTTGCATGTATGCATACAAGCATATATACATATCCCTACAAATCGATCAATGTTATCCTCACACCCTAAGTAAAACAAAAAGAAACCCAGACAAAACAATAGACCGCCATATAAATGCTTAACAACGTGGATTTTAAAAAAGACATAAGCTGTAAATTGAGTGTTAAATCATGAGGAAGCACGGTGAAAGTTCTTGAGAAGACAGTGGCATGTCTCCCAGCCCATTTAATTAACCCCTTACTGCGGGGAGGGACCCAGGCTTAGTCTCTGCCCGCCTTTTCTCCTGTACGATGAGGTGCTGGCCTGAGCAGGGCAGCCACAGGAGAGCCCAGGTAAGCTGGCAAGTGTTCCAGCAAACAGTCTTGCGGGGCTAGTCAGTCTTGCCTCCCAGGGGCAATCTGGAGGCCGTGAGGGAACACGTTAACACATATATATGGAATCTTTAAAAAAAACAAACACATGGTTCTGAACAACCTAGCGGCAGGACAGGAATAAAGACGCAGACGTAGAGAATGGACTTGACACGGGGAGGGGTAGGGGAAGCTGGGATGAAGTGAGAGAGTGACATGGACAGATACACACTCCCAAATGTAAAATAGATAGCTAGTGGGAAGCAGCTGCATAGCACAGGGAGATCAGCTCACCTAGAGGGGTGGGTTAGGGAGGGTGGGAGGGAGATGCAAAAAGGAGGGGATATGGGGATATATGTATACTATAGCTGATGCACTTTGTTATACAGCAGAAACTAACACACCATTGTAAAACAATTATACTGCAATAAAGATGTTAAAAAAAATGTCTGTTTGCTTCTTCCCAAGCCCAAGCCCCAGCCTCCCCTCAAAGACCGAGAATTCGTTAAAAAAACAAATCCGGGAAGTCCCCCAAGGAGCCCTACCAGAGGAACAAGGAAAACATCCATTGTAAACAGCAGGTTTGTCTTCTGACGGGTTTGGTTTGCAAATGATAACAATTCCAGGTAATTTTTCATTTCAATCGGAGGAGCAGGTGTTAAAAAGAGAGGCGGGGCGAGGGAGAACTAGGGCCAGTGGATCTCCAAGTGCCACGGGCACTCCCGGGTCTACAAGGGAACAGGGGCGCGGAGGGCTGGGCAGTGCCTCTCACTCCATCAGGCGAGATCGAATTGTGGCTGCTCGGCCTGTTGACAGATGCAGTTTCTACAGAACAGTTTCTACAGCCCAGAGAGAGGGCTGCGTGATTAATGCCTCCAGCTTCCATGTGCCCCGTTTTCTGCGCATGTGCATAACTTAATGGTTCAGGACAGGGGACAGAGGATGCTTAATTGAACATATAGCAGGCCCTTGATAGCTGAAGAACTGTCCTACAGCGATTCAGGGAGATGGCTATGATTTCAGCATGTCGTTAAAATTCTTACTTAGGATAAATGTTTTTTTAAGGAAAAAGAAAACAACAATGCCTGAAAGCAAGCAGGGATTCCCCCCACCCCTCCCCCCGTTCACCGCTTCCTCCCTGAGGCAAAGGAGAGTGTTGTTTCTGACAGCAGTTAGATGTCTGGAGACAGCTGGGAGGGCGGGTTCACACTCACCTCCTTCCTTCATCTCTCCTCTCCTCCCAGGACCCCCAGGAATCTCCCCTCTCCCGCTCTGAGTTTGTCTCCTCTGGTTCTTTTTGTTCCCTCCACCATCTGCCCCTCTGTGCTGTACTTTATGACCCATTTGCCATCCTTCCCCCTGGAGCCCCCGGCCTCTAGCTGAAAGGGGAGTGGGGAGCAGATTGCTTAAAATCAACGAACAGCCTAAACGGCTTTCACTAGGAAACACTGTCCGTTTCATTACTTGCTAATGAATATTGTTAAACTAATCTGTCATTCGTCTTCTAATTATGTGTCACCAGGCATCACAGTGGCAGCTGAGGTGACTGCTGGTGAACAGTTTTCCTCCTTGAATCCTGTTTTTTAAAGTAAGAACTACTAGGAATGATTAGCAATAATCTGAACCTGGTAAGCTTTTCCCCCTTTCCCCAGTCTGTCAGCAATTTTTCTCCCCGATGTTTATAATACTACCAGGATCTTATCACCACCCGCCTCACCATGCTGCTCCAAACTCGGGACAGCCCTACTTCTGAAGTCTTCAGCTCCACTGAGACCACAGCTTCTCATCATTTCCTGTCATGGTTTTGTGGGTCTGGAATTTGGGCAGGACCCAGCATGTTGCACGGACTGGGTCATTCAGTGCTAAACTGGTCTGGAGGGTCCTGGTGGGTTTTGCTCACATGCCTGGCCCCTTGATGGAAGGGACTAGATGGATGCGGGGCTCAGCTGGCCCCCTGCTCTCTCTGTGTGGCCTCTGCCTCACCACGTGGTCCCTCCAGCAGGGTAGCTGAACTTCTCCTACCGTTGCCCAAGGCTCCAAGAGAGTATTCCACAGACCAGAAGTAGAAGCTGCCAGCGTCTAATGGCCTGACCTAGAAGCTCACATAGCATCATTTCTACCATATTCTGTTGGACAGTGCAGTCAGGGTCTACCCAAACTCAGTCTACTCCTAACTTGAGCTGTTGAGTGCATCCCAGAAAACTGCACATCCCTACAAAGTGGCCCCTCTGGAAGCACGTGGGTTCAGATCTCAGTTGGGTCATCAAAGCTGCCTGGTCAACCTTCTCTTGTGTTTGATTTCTCTCCCTTCCTGTGAGAGTTATAAGAAACGTTTACCCCTCCTGGAATGCCCAGGGTAGCTCTTCCTCTCGCAGGACCTCATTTGATCTGATTCTTAGCAGGTGGCCTTGCCTTCTGTTTCTCAGAGGTATGAACATTCTCTGTCACTTGGACACGTCATCTTCAAACCCCTGTCTCAGAGACGTCCTGCCCTCCTTTCAGATTGGCCCTACCGCTGTTCGCACCCTTCATTTCCACACTTTTCCTCAAGGTCTGACCAGTATTAATCATTCCTTCTCTGGGTCCATTCTCTCAGCCTAAACACATGCTCAGTCTTGTCGTGGAAATACTAGTGCTATCAAGTCCTTGGACCTTCCTGACAAAGGTTACCAGGGGCTCCTGATCACGGTATCCAATGGTGGATCTAATTTTTAGTCCTTACCTTGCTTGGTTTCTCTGCACAGTTCACCACTCCTTTCCTCTCAAACTTCTTTTTTGGCCGCGCCATGCAGCTTGTGGAATCCTTAGGGACCCAACGCAGATCAGTGGTGGCCTGGGGGTGGAGGGAGGGAAGGACTGCAAAGGAACACGAGGAAATTTGGGGGGTGGGGTGGGAATATTGTGTGGTTTGACTGTGGTGGTGGTTTTCCATGAGTGTAAGTATCTGTCAAAACTCATCCCCGTTGTCTGATGGATGCAGTTTACTGTGCGTAAATTACACCTCGATAAGGTTGACGCGCCCCCAAATCAGATGGGGGAGCGGGGTCAACAGGCCTAGACACATTGGTCTGTCACTAGTAGACAAAACTGAGTCATGACCCTGCCTGCCCACCAGACTGTCACTCTGAGCTTGAACCCAAGGCCAGCCCGAGCCCTCCCTCCCAAGCCAGGCTCCTTGGGAAAGAGCAAGAGGGGTGTCCCAGTAATAGGAGTGGGTGGGCAAGGGAGAAAGAGGGAGCATGCGGGGTGCTGGACTCCAGTCAGTGGCCATCCAGGGGCTTTTTCTTGTGCTCTTATGTAACCTTCCTCAGCGGCCTTCGGGTCAGGCATACCAGACCCATTGTCACCGGAGGATTAGGTGTAGCATGCGGGATCTTAGTTCCCTGAGCAGGGATCAAACCTGTGCCCCCTGCAGTGCAAGCACTGAGTCCTAACCACTGGACGGCCAGGGAACTCCCTCCTCTCAAACTTTTGCTGGTTTCAGAATCGTTTTATGTTTTTTTTTCCCTTGATTTCTCCCTTCCTCAAATGTTAACATTCCCCTGAAGTCTGTCCTCGGGTCTTTGCTCATGCTGTCTGCTTTCCCTCCATGGTGCAATTCGTGGGCGTGTCAATTGCTGTCTAATCTGAAGACCCTCAAACAGATCTAGCCCAGATCCCTTTCCTCAGCAACAGGCTTATATATATAGAATTACCCACTAGACATCTTGGCCTGGATGTCCCACAGACAACTCAAACTTACATATCCAAAGTAGGACCTGTCACCTAAAGAAAAGCGCAACCTAAATGACAGACCGATTTCTTAGCCAGCTTCGAGCCTTCAATCCTTGTCTTCCTTTTCCTTGCTTTTCACATTCACTTAATCACTAACTTGTGTTGATTCCCTCTCCTAAATATCACTCATCTTGCCTTCATATCGATCCTTATCATCTGGTCAGGATGATGACAAATAGGTAAATGGCTACCTTTCTCTTCATCTCCTCTACCGTTATTCTGTTATCCACACAGCCACCAAAGACATGCTTCTAATCTCAAAATTGAATAAATCATTGCCCTACTCCTGATCCTTCAATGACTCCCTATTGTCTAGAAATTAAAGCTCAAACTTGTAGCCTGGCATAGTAAACACTTTCTGCCACCCAGCTTCATCCCTCCATTCCCTTCCTCATGCCCTACGCTTCAGCCTCATTCCTGTTTTATGTTTTCTTACCTTTGCATTTGATGTTTTGTTCCTGCCTGAAATCCCTCCCTCCCTCTCTCATTAGGCAATTCCTACATACACTCTAATTCTCCACTTAAGTTTCTGTAAGAGATTTTAGATCTTACTCCCTGAAAACATTTGACCATGTCTAGAGAAATTCTGAATTGTCACAAGTTGGGTATGATATCAATCAGGGCTGCTGCTAAATGTTCTATAGTATAAAAGACAGCTCCCCACAGCAAAGAATTCCCTGGCCTAAAATGTCAGTAGCCCTGAGGCTGAGAAACTGTTTTAGGTCAGTTTTCATTGTGCTACTATTCCTTGATATTTCCAAGTTTTTCCTGCCTACTGTACTGGCTGTTCTTGAAACTCTTATCAGTCATTTACACTTTAGAGTTAATGAGGCTTGGTTGGTTTCTTCAGTAGATTGATTGGTAAAGGAAAGTAGCTTAATAAAGAGACAGTATGCAAAGGAAGCACTACAGTTCTTGCTCGTCTCGCAAGCTTACCCTCTTCCCTTCTCTAGATTTTCAGATTCTCCCTTTTCTTCTTTATAGTCACAAACACTTCTCAGAACATCTCCAGGCAACCTTTATTTGCCTTAGTTTACTAGGACTTCTAACAGTGAAGCTCAAGAGGAGAAGCGCTACTTACTAGTTTCTTGGCTTCAGGCTCCATTTCCACTCTTCCATGCTCTCCTGTGTATCGTGGGAGGCTACAAGAAAACTGCATTTCTAGAATCCTCCTGCCCAATGGCTTCTAGTTACCTTCTACAAATTGGAGGCACTGGTAGGAGATTAGGAGGCATGAGGAAGGAAACAATATTTTATGTGCTTCTGCGGTGCAGCAGAGATGGCAGTGGTGGTAGACAAGTCTAGACTCTAGGCATCCTGCCTAGGCAGTGGGTATTCCAGCGACAAAGCACCTGTAGACTCTGGTTCCAGTAGCAACCATGACTGCTGTGGACAAGTTTAGACCCAACTTTCTGCAAAGAAACCCAGG
Organism: Globicephala melas; assembly: GCF_963455315.2. NCBI lineage: Eukaryota > Metazoa > Chordata > Mammalia > Artiodactyla > Delphinidae > Globicephala > Globicephala melas. Next base: position 52,705 of record NW_027207386.1, read on the forward strand.
CTGTTCTCCCAACAACACCAGCATGGAATGTTCTGGCAATGGTGTAGGATCGTGGACGTTGAGTAACATTTTCCTTTTGTTCCTCCAGTCCTAGGATGGGAACAGCTTCTTGCAATTACTGGCCTGTGGCTAAGTTCACCTGGTCACTTTTCTCTCTGCCGGCTCTTTCCAGATATCTGTTTCCTGTATTAACTTTCCTATCTGCAATACCTACAGTGGCTTCCGTTTTCCTGATGAGACATGGAATGGTACAGCACTAGTATGGCACAATCCCATTCCCAGGAATTTTTCATTTTTCTGGGTTCTTGAGGTTTAGGTTAATCACTATAAAATTTTACTTCCTGGAGATTAGGGTGTGAATCCTGGTAAATAGGGTGTTTGAACTCCAACATAAAGAGAAAAATGGAGGTAATGCAGAGGTAAGATGTTAAAAACTTTTCTGATTGAGAAGGGCTTCAAAGCAAGATTCCCCTACCTCACTTCCATAATCTTATATTTTTTAACATCTTTATTGGAGTATAATTGCTTTACAATGGTGTGTTAGGTTCTGCTGTATAACAAAGTGAATCAGCTATACGTATACATATATCCCCATATCCCCTCCCTCTTGCGTCTCCCTCCCACCCTCCCTATCCCACCCCTCTAGGTGGTCACAATGCACCGAGCTGATCTCCCCGTGCCCGTAAATCTTTATAGCCTTCTGACATTGAATGAATTGATAGGTTTGATCTCATTTTCTCTTCTCTGAAGTTAAGAGCAAGTCCTGATTTGATTTGATTTTTCTGAGGAAATACATTCCTTGGATACAACAACTCTGAATACCAACCACAGCAGTACCTGCTTTGACAATCTTGCCTGCTGTATTAGCATGAAATAATTACGCGGGAGCCCGAACAGCCTCATTTACTTCATCCCATAATCATGTACCAAGCAGACATCTTTTCTGAGAAAATACTGAAAACTTCTGATGCCTTCCTTCCTACCATAACTAGAAAACAATTCAAACTACCCTCGCTGTCCATAGTGAGGTCCTTGGCTCTGCTGTCCCCCACCCCACGCCAAACACTCACATGCTTACCATGCAGGCTGCTTTTCTGTTGTTCAAATACTGAAAGCTTGTACCTGACTTTGGGTTTTTATATTTGCTTCCCAGAAATCCTCTGCCTCTAGATATTCTCGTGGTTAGCTCTTTACCATTCAATTCTCAGAGTTAATACCACTTCTTCAAAGATGATTTCATTAATGTTTCTGTACAGAGTTGTTCCCCATTCCAAGTTATTCATCACTCCAAGTTATTCTCCACTCCATAATTCTCTTTAGTGTTTCATAGTTCATATTGCTCTATCAGCATCGGAAATTACGTAATTTTTTTACTTGTTGATTATCTGCCTTCTACCACTAGGATGTAAATTCTCTGAAGACAGGGAGTTTACCTGTTTGCCTTTACGGCTTTATCTCCAGAGTTTAAGGTGTTCTGTAGAAGACAGTAAGTGCCTAACAGACAGTTGCTGAATGACTTGATTACTGTCCTCACTGTGCTTTCTATTCGGTTCAGCAAGTGTTGATGGCGTCTGCACTCTGTGGATGGTACTGTGGTGAGGGGCAGAGGACACCGTGCCTCTCAGCTAGTGTTCAGTGTGGTGAGAATGGGGTCTGTCAATAACCACGACCCCCTCCCCAACAAAACCCAGTTGCTACTCAGCACTCACAATATGCCGGGTACTTGGCTAAGTGTCTCCAGACTTCATCTCATTCAGTCCTCTCAACATTTCATGACGTAGGTATGAATCACCCCATTTTACAGATGAGAGAACTGAAATCTAGAGGGGTCGCAATTACCCTAAGTCATGCAGGGAGTACACGTCGAAGCCCCAGACTGAACTTAAGTCGGCCTGAGTCTAAAGCTGTACTTGTTACCACTTTACAACACATGTGTTTTCAAATACCTTACTTTGCTTTTCAGGATACTTGTTATATAACAGGTAGGATTTGATTCGTTAAATCACCTTCTCAATTTGAAAGAAGTAGATGAGGGAAAGAGAACTTTCCTGTTGTGAGGCAAGGATGTGTGTTAGCTAAAGAATAAGGATTCCTGCGAATGCTGGGTTCTTGTCCTTGACTTTACTGCTAATTCAGATGTTAACTGCTAATTAACCTCTGTCACCTCACATAGTTACCTTTTTTTGTGGTGAGAACACATGAGATCTACTCTTTTTGCACATTTCAACTATATAACACACTGTTAACTATGGTCACCATGCTGTACGTTAGATCCCCGGAAAAAGATGAATTACAGGGAGTTACAGACTTAGATGTAAACAAGAATGGAAAAGAGGTTTTATTTGTCCCCTGCCCCCTGCTTTCTATTTAAATGTAGACTTTGAAAAAAGTGAGAGGGTCCAGCGTTTACTTTCATACATAAACTTAAAGTGCGTGCATGAATGAATGAAGCAGGCTACATAGCTGCTTGTGTTACTGCAGGTAGGAGCACAAATGAAAACCAAAGAAGTTATTAACAGAACCAGATGCACAGCATATCTCTTTTCTTGGCAGCTCAAAGAACCTTGTGCACAAAAACGCATTTATCTTTGGAATGACCCTTTGAGAGTGGTATCTGGTTAACATATTACCCTCTGATTTGTTAGGGCCCACACATAGCTTTTTGTTTCTATTCACAGGAGATCTTAGATAGGTCTGAACAAGCCCATGATGAACACCAGACCTCATGTACACAAAGATTCTAATAGGAGAGAAGTAAACAAACAACAAAGCAAGCATACTTGTTATTGAAGTAAAACTCGGTTTTTATCTTTTGAATAAAAAAATCACTACCCTAGTTGTCATATGAATGAAGACCTAATTCAGTACATTGTTTTCGGAGTCCCTGCCCGTGGCATCCCACCAGACCAAGGTATCTGCCAGGACCCTGCTGTGCAGACCACGTGGCGCCTCATTGTCCAGCTGAGGAACAAAGGTTTTGTTATGAGGTCCTGCGTATCCACACACAGGGTTTTCCTTGCTCATTCATCCTATGCCATTTCAGGGCTATGGAATCCTCTGGTTTCCAAGTTAAAGCTCACCCTTTAATCCTTGAAACCTTGGAAGTGGCAGCCACCCTGAAAATCATGTGCTATGTTTAGAGAACTTTTCCGAGGTGACTTGGGAGACCACTGATGTCCCAGCTCTAAAAGGGCTTGTGGCTCTGCCCGCAGCAGTCTGACATGGTGGGATAAGTGCCGACTGTTTTAGATGCGTTAGGTATGGAGGGCTGGCAGTGTTCAGGACAGAAGACTTCCTCCCTGCTCCCACAGGCTGTGGGCTGAGAAGTTAGCCAAGGCTTCCTCAGGGCTGCACTCTTTTCTGTTCCTCATGGTCACGGTGGCACGGCTGACAGAGATGAAAAAGGAGTGGCTCCCCATTTGTTTCATGAAACACTCCTGTATTTTCCTCCTCTGTTCTCATCAGAGGCCCAGTGGAGTGTGATGTAAATCTCCAAAGACAGGCAAATGGGGGGGCAAACCTGCACCTCCCAAAGTAAGGGGGCTGAACTGCAGGCGAGAGCACATTTTCTCACCATCTCACCAGGATGGGATTGGGGTGGGTGGCATAGCCAGAGACGCAGTCCCTGACACAGTACAGAGTAGAACCTGAAACAGCATGCCACTTGAAATGTTAAGGAGGTCTCCTAATGTCTCTAGATGGAGAGAGACTCTGGAACTGAAAGTGCAGTTGTCCTTGGAAGTCTTTCTATAATCCGGGTAGTTACTCTTTGCTGCTCAATGACAGTAGAGCTGATGCCACTTCTTATGATGAAGCAGATTGTCTCCCTCGGGCACAAGTGTCCAATCATTTCGACTCCTCATTAGAGTGAGCCATACAGGTTGCTGGTGACAACCAGTGTCTTGTTTTTTCCCAGAGAAGGGGAGGTCAGGAACTCCTTGTCTGAGTTTTCAGGCTTGGCCCACTTAGATGGTTCCAGAAGCCAGGATTTAACCTAAGTCAGTAAGGCAGATGGTGGAAGGCCTGGTTTAAGGGTATGGCTGTTATTCAGCCCCAGTGATGGTGGCTTTTTGGGAATGTGAACCCAGCATTGCCAGATCTTTTGAATTTTTCCAGCAGCAGCCGGAGTTCCAGGTTTTCATGATGGCAGACAACTCAGATCATATATATACACATACTTTAAGTGCTTTCTTTTTCCTTTAAGCACTTTTGAGGGCACATTGCTGACCAGTCCTACAGTAGCCCCCTTTCCCTGTTTATTGCTCATGTGAAAGAATCTTGTGAGCTTTTTGATGATTGGAAGTAAGCTGAGGTTGCAGACATGCAGAATGCCCCAAAGGTTCTGTCTGTTCTTCATGTTTATTGTAATGGAATCCAAATGATAGAAGTTTGAGGTTAAAAAGTAGGGCATGACATCTGGTCTAGCTAATCCCTCCAAGGTACCATGTGGGAACTTGGGATCTGAGTGGGATTCAGCGGGACTGCTGCTTATATGGCCTTTCCATTGAGTAACACAGTATACGGTGCTCCTTGGAGTTATGTGGTGGGAACCACACAACTGCACAACCATCCATGTTGGTTTAGTATCATAGAGGTTCCTTCTGCCAGTGTTGGGTGTTCTATGAGGGACATACTTCCTCTTTCCCATAGCCTATGGCCCCTAACCTCGGGGCTAAGTCCTTTTAATGCTTTCCTTTCTCCTGAAGTTCCCACCTCCCTTCTCTTCCCAAACTGTGGCTTTCCCCAGATTCCTCCATACTTTGACCTACAAAGTTGGGTAGAAATCAGAGCTGTGCCCCTCCTCCTACCTATTTTCACTTTTAGGTTGGGGTGAGACTTAGAATTCCAAGAATGGTAGAGGAAAGAAAGGAAGTCCAGGTGGCCTTGACACCTGGTGGTGGCTTAAAATGTTTTTTGCCCTCTTTTAGTTTCTATGGAGATCTGAAAAAAATTAGGTATCTCTACTGTAGTATTTAATACTTGGCCACTAAGTCAACTTATGAGACACATCTCCCACATCTGCATAACTTGTAGGTCTTATTTTGCTAAGAGAGCATGTGTATACTTTGTGATTTCAACTTGTATTACAAATTTGCCTGGGCACTACGTATCAGTCAGGGTCCTGGAGAAATCAAATGTCATACCCTAATTGGATAATTTGTGGTGAGTTTGATAAAGGGATTATTTATGTGTGGAGCAGAATCACAGGCAGTTGTGCCATCTGCTGGGGCTAGAAACAGTGGGTTGTTTGTGGGGCTCTGTCAGCACTACCCTCAGTGGAGATACCAACTTGTGGAGCCAGGTTGTATGGAAGTGGCTAATGACAGGAGACTGCCAGCCTGTGGTGGCCCTGCAGAAGGAAAGCCAGGGGGATAAGTGTTCCAGCCTCGTTCTCCTGTCTACTGTCTGTTCGCTCTGTTGGCCAAACCCAACTGGAACTTGTCAATATAGATCATACGGGTGACAGCGTGCAAAGGCTGGAGAGGGGGTCTGGAGAGGCATATGGAAGCTATCGAGCACAGCATTTTAAAATATCAAGGACTTCCAGACAGAGTAATGAGATGCCAGTTTGATGTGGATTCAGGTGAGTGTAATTCTTAGTTTTAGTTTGAACAGACTAGTATGGAAATTCTATCTCAACAGAAGCATTTGAATAAACACAATTAAAGGAATGAAATACATGACAGAGGGTTAACCTCATGGTTGTTTATAAAATTCAACAAATATTTATTGAATCCTTACCATGTCCCTAGTGTTGTGGTCATCTTATTTATGAACCATATTGGTATCACTGTAATAAACAGCAGGATTAAATGATATTTATGTGAGGTTCAACTGGCGCTATCTTTCCTTTGTAAATTTGTTTGGATAAGAGATTGTCCATCTGCCCTTCAGGTATTATGTAGAGTGATTCTTTGGTATGAACCGACTTCTATACTATTGCTATTCTATAGGAGAATGGTTTCTAGGAGCATATAAAGTAATTTTTTAACAGTTCAATTATTAATTCAAGTTTTAATTCATGGAACAGACATTAAAATTGCACTTAGAGTTATTAAAATTGCACTTAGAGTTATCTCCTTGTAAAATGGGGATTAAATGAGATAATGCATATATCTGACCCTTTGTAAGCTCTTAATGGAGGTGAACTGATTTGGGATAGAAGAGAAACTGCCAACCTCCCTACCCTGAAAATTCAATGTTTTCATGTTTCCTTATTCTCTTTTAAACCTTATTCTTGTGCCTGTGTAATTTGTGCATGTTAGGCTTTTATTAACAAGCGAAAGAAGCCCAAACTTCAGGTGGCATTAGGAGTGAGGTCATCAGGACATTGTTTGCATTTCTTTGTCTCAAGAGGTCTGCCCTTCTTCAGAAGTCTCCATCCTTAGGCTGGCTTTCTTCAGGGGATATAAAAGGCCCCTCCTGTTTCAGGCTTCACACCTACATACCGGATGCCCTGGTCACCTTCGGCTGCCAGGACCAAATACCACAACCATGGGAATTTATCTGTCATCACTCTAGAGACTGCAAGTCCAAGATCAAGGTGCCAGCAGAGTCAATATCTGGTGAGGGCTCTCTCCTTGGGTGCAGACTGCTGCCTCCTCTATGCCCTTACATGGCCTTTTCTTGCTGCCTGTGGGTGGAGAGAGAGAGGAAGCAAGCTCTTTGGTGTCTGTCCTTGTAAGGGCACTAATCCCATTAAAGGCACCCCACCCTCATGACCTCCTATAAACCTAATAACCAAGGGAAGGCCATATCTTCCAATGTAATCCCATTGGATGTTAGGTCTTCATGTGAATTTGGGGGTGGGGGATGCAGTTCAGTCGATAGCACTGGACTTGCCAGACAGGTCTTCTCCCCCAGCTGTCAAACAAAAGCTCTGTCTTCACTTTGAGTGGACTACACGAAACCAGCCAGTGCAGATAGGGAATGCCACAAACTGGTTAGCTGGGTTTTTGCCCACAACTGATAGAATCATTGTATCAAAGGGTGGGAGGATGAGATGATTTGGACTGGCTTGTATTGGGGGTGGGGGAAGTTATGCCGAAGCAGCGTGGCTGCCACCCAAGGCGGGAAGGGAGGCGTCAGCAACATACCCTATGTTTCACTCATCTCTTCCCCTATTGTTGGAGAGTCAGCTTGTTTTCAGTGATTCCTGTTCTATAACATAACTAAATTGAATTTCAAAATTTCGCATGAAAGAGCATTAATGTTGGGTTGTCAGAAGTTTTGTCTGACATGCTCAGCAGTGGTTGCTGCTTAATGGACAAAAGCTAGTACTACTGAAACCAAGTTTTCCAAAAAATCAGTATTACTACAACTGTGAAGCCCTTGCCTTCCATCTAGTCTCACCATAATGAAATTCAGTCATGGCATGATTTTTGAGCTGCCTTTCTCAGGTCACATTGTTCTACAGAATGTGTTAGTGGATAAACAACACATTGAAACTCAGCCTCTGCTAGTGATCAGTGTCATGCTAGATACTCTGGAAAATAAAAATGTGTGAAGGCTACTGTCTAGGTTGGGGAAGAGGACTAATCACATGGAAATGTTGACCAAAACAAGCCCATCCTGAGTGTGTGATAAAAGAAGATTGGAACAATAGAAATTTACAAAAGATCCCAGTGGATTGAACTTTAGGGGGCTTCATGGTGGAAGTGGCACTTGAACTGAGCTCTGAAGAATGGATATGCAGGTTCTGGTAGGAAGAAGGATCTGGGAAGGGCATTTACCAAAGGGTGAGACTAAGTGCTGGCGTGCTGTGCTGGGATCCCTGAGAAGTCAAACTGGAGTGGCAATCATGTGCGGGGGAGAGGTGGGACAGTGGGTGATGGGTATTTGTTCTTTCCTGTATCTCCTCCAACTGGCTTTCCTCCCATTCTAAAACATCTTTTGGGGGTACTTTAAATTGCTTGAAAAAGGCAATACGTGAAACATGAAGGTTGGAATCATTTTAGAGTCCTTGCGGTCAGTGGACACCATCTTAGGAGAAGGTCTCATTAGGTGACAACCTTCTTTCAGTTTTTGTTCATTCCTTGGATATTTTTTATGAGTTTATAGGCACATCTCAGTAAAGAATGTAAATGGCACCTCCTCTCTTTGGGAGGGGGGGGTGTCTCTGTCCTCTGCTAATATTTAGTCCAGAGTCTAACTGAAAAAACATGAAGACTACAGGGCAGAAATGATGGAAATTGAAACCAGGAACTAAATGCAGGAGTGGAGGGCAGGTGGATTCTGACAAGTTAAGAAAATAAAACAGTTCCATAGATTCTAAAGTAAACCTATAGTTACGGGTTAAATTAAAATTGATATTTTTCATTGTCAGTATTTAGGTGGAGTTAAACTTTGGGGATATTAAGACATGATACATTTATATTGATTCTTCCAATAGGCTTTCCCTAAAGCATAATAAAATGTTATATGCACAAATGTGTATATGTATAAGTAGATGTTTTCCAACATTGTTAGAAAATGAATTTTAATTTACTGAAGAATCATCTTTCATGCTTATTGCTTGAAATTTTGAATTTAGATTTTTTTTACTAACTTCTGGAGATGTCTATTTATAATCACATCTTGAAAATTTTCTTAAAAGTGGCAATATATGTGTCTGCATCTAAGGCATGCCACAATGACTCTGGTTCAATGTTATTGCTTTGGGTTCTTTGATTTACTGTCCAATGGAATGCCAAGTCTGGTTATATTCTAAACAAATGAATGGTCAGTAGAATTTATTCTCCTAAAATTTTTGTTGGGTTTATATGAAGACTGGCATCTGAGTAGTCATTGGAAGTAAAGTATTTTGTGAGGAAAAATGGCTCAGTGTTCCACCTGATAGGAAAACAGGCAATTGTTCTCAGCATTTAATATAGGTGAAACTTTGCTATCCTCATCTTGATTGTGACATGTTCCATTTACACAAGTGTAATTCAGTTAACTGTTTGTTAGTTTATTTATATATTTGTAGTTTTTAAACCTCTAATAATTCTGATGTAGTTAAATTGCCAAACGTTATTTTGGGGGTTGATGCCTTAGGCCTTTCTCTAAGGTGCCTACTTTTCTCCTAATCCTCAAATTTTTCTCAATCCTAGCCCTTAAGTCTCTCTTGCTCCCTGCTTCTCTCCTTCTTCTGACTCAGCTCATTATTATGAGCTCACCTTTGGCTTCTTTAGCAATGTGGTGGTTATGAATGTACGTTTAGGAGTCTAATCCAGTTGCATCACTTTGTTGCTGTGTGATCTTGGATAAGTTACTTAACCTTTCTGTTTCTCTGTCAGTGAAGTGGAATCCTAATAGAAACAATCTTACTTTTGAACAGTAAGTGAGATAATGCATGTGAAGTGCCCAGCACTGTGACTGACCCCACAGTAAGCATGTATATTAGCCAAGGTAGGCTAGTTGTATTATTGTAACAATCAACACAGGACTTAAGTGTCTTTAAAACATACACATTTATTTTTCATTCACCTAATGTTGGCTGTGGGTCTGGGAGACTCTTCCAAGGGTTGGCTCAATGGTAAAGGCTGCTTCGACCTCGTGGCCCCTCCATCTCAACACATACTTCTGTGATCGATGATGTACGTGGAGGTGAGTGGAGGGTCTCACTGTCAAGTGCTTTGGCTCAGAAATGACACATATCACTGCCCCTTAGAACCAGTTGACCAGAACTAGTCATGGGACCCAAAGGTAAAAGAAGCAAGAATGTAATCTTCCCATGTGTCCAGAAGGGGATGAGCCCCACGCTCGATGTCGCCATAGATGAAGAAAATGTCACAGTACACAGTGCAGCTGTATACCAGGCAAATGTCCTCTGGGAATCAGCTGATGTTGGAGCCACAGAAGTTTGAAGTTTTACATTAGGCCTTAAGGAGACCTTATGTTTTTCATTTGTCTTCAGAATTGAGGGTTCCATATGGCCTGGGTAGTCTCAAATAATGGCCTAAATTTAGAATAAGGCTGATATTTCATAGAAAATACATGAAGGATAAAATGAGATGATTTGTAGTGGTTCTGAGAGATTTGGTGCTGGTAATGAGGGTGCGGGTGTGACGATTATTTATCCAAATCCCACGTGGCATGGTTCACTAAGGACATGGATCTGGTATTTTGATCTTTCTATTAGCGTTATTTTCCCAAGGGAGGGCTTGGCACTGCTATTGATGGAGAGGTTGGAAAGACAGCCCAGTGCATCTTTGGGCCTGTGAACTGGGAGAAGTCCCTGCGCCCCGATGGTTGGATCAATCCTCTGTGACACCAGCACTGACAGTTAACAAAGTACAAAATAACCCATGGACGTAGAGTCAGGTTTCCCATTCCAACAGGACTGGCCCCAGCAGTCAGCAGTTAGCCATGCGCCACTAATGGGGGCTGACCGGAGAACACCATTCACTGTGTGTCACTAATAATCCTGTTCATCAGGGCTGGGACCACTAGACTGATTTTGGGGTGACACGAAAGGAACTGGCATTTCTTGGAAATGTTGAACCCTTTTTGGTGCCGAGTGGAGAAGTCCCTCTGTCAGTGCTGATTTTGTTTGGAACAAAGGTGTCAAGAGTGTGATTATTCCTTATCAGCTCAGGGAAAGGAATCACTGAACGTGGAGAACTGGAACAGAATTGCCATAGAAACCGAGATTCCTTGATTTTTAACATCAACTCATATAATAACTTGCTGTGAGAACTTGGGCATGTCACATAATTTTGTTGGACCTATTTCTTTTATTAAAAAAAGAATAAATGCTACACTACTTTGGAAGTTTAATGGGAAAAGCAGATGAGAAAAATGCAGCCCCTTAAAAAGCATGAAGATAGTGGAATGGATATTTTTCTTGTTACAAAGAAAAATATTTTATTATAAAATTTTGGAAAATATGAATATGGGTAAGTAAAACTTCAACATGAAAATCTTAAAACCAAACAGAATGCCACCACATAGAGATAATGGCTGTTAATGAATGGGTGTATGTCTTTCCAAGGGTTTTATAATCTACTCTTTCTATATAAAGTATATTTTCAACATCGTTTTGTTTTGTTATGTGTTTTAAATGCATGTGTGGTATTCCACCGAATGAAGATAAATGGTAAAACCAGTGTCCAGTTTACAGTTATTTTAGGTTATCTTCAGTTTGCCTGGCTCTAGTGGCTATTTAGAACTTCCCCTTGTCTGCTGCCTGTCACCTGCGTGGTCAGGGTAGGATTTCCCTTCTCCCTCCCCACCCCAAATCAGCCCTGCTTGGTGTAAACTAACTCAAGGTGGCCCCATGCCCTCTTGTCACAGGGACTGGTTCAGGAACAAGCACGGAACCGCAGTTAATTCCGCTGGAATGAAGCTCAGTACGTTCTATGTGTTCTGTGGCTAGGAAAAGGGGAAAAAAATTCCTCTCCTCTAACAGCTGCAGCCATTAAAAAAGAAAGGCACGTGGAAGCCAAGTTAAGAACAAAGTCTGCACATGGAGGAAGGCAGAGCTGGGAGAACTGGCAGAGAAGCCCAGGTAGAACCATGGTGGAAACTCGAACTACGACTGAACCTTTCAGTGGGTGAACTGGCAGACTCCCTGTTTTACTGAGCCCAGTTTGAGTTGAGGTTCCTGTTTCCTGAAACCAAAAGCATCCTAATTGACACATCCATTTAAAACAGCACTGCAACAAACATACCCAGTTAAATCTTTGTGCCCATTCATGACTTTTTCCTTTGCCTATATTTTAGTAGAATTGGGCAATTAGGGTGTGTGTGTTTGGCCAGATTCCCTTGAATCCCTTTTTACAGTTTTTATGTTCCCACTGGCTTTGATGTGCTTTCACTGTCACAGTAGGTACCTGGGACTCTTTTTGGGAAAACTGCGCTTGGGCTACTGGAGTTTGTCTGAACACCTGGAGAAACGGAAGTGCCCGAAGGTTGACTGTGGTGCCTGGAAATCACTCTGGTGTAGCCCTTAGCCAGTGACGGATAGATGAGGGGGTAGGAAAGCCCAGCTCCTTGGCCCCAGCTCTGAGGCACACTTGCACTTCAGAGTGGTGAAACTACCCTCTGCAGGACCTGCTGGGTGTGTGTCTTTGCATGGCTTCATCTCGTCTCTGTTCTGCTTCCCCCCTCCGTTTGCCAGTCTCCCTGGGAACATGTGCACGAATCCTCATCTCAGGGTCTGCTTCTGGGGAGTGCAATCAAAGCCAGCTTGTGAACGATCTTCAGGTTTCTGATGGCACAAACATTTAATGGAAATGATTAAGGGCTAGCACGACTGCTAGTCAGATGGGACGTTACGATAGTCTGGCCGGTGATATTGGATCTCAGGTACATTGGGAGGTAGATGAAAAAGGGAAGAGGCTTCACAGCTTCTGACAGTGGTTTGCCGAACACACTTGAGTGCATGCAATTTTGAAACTGGCTTTGGATCGCTGAATGAATGTGTCAGCTCTTCCTTTGGGAAACTGAATATTATCCTAACAGAGCTCAATATTACGGTCTTTTTTTTTTTTTTTTTTTTGCTGAAGTCTAAATCCCCTTCATTTAATGCCATCCCATTTTCCTTAGTTATAGTCTATTGCACCATCCTAAAAACTCTTTATACTTGGTCCTAACGATTCTCGTTTGATAAAAGACAGGCTGCTCTTACATTGGAAAATGCATGAGTCACCCTGCAGGAGAGAGTGATGGGGAGGAGGGTAATGGCGTATAAAGCCCTGCGAGGGGCTCTTCCGGAAGACATCTCCAGCTCCCGTGTGCTTGGGTTGGTAACATTAGTGCTGTCTTTGAGTCCTCTCTACCCTTCACAAATATCTTCTCTTCATCCTTCCAAAGTCCCTGTTGTCCTGCCCTTGCATTTCCATTGTGATCATGTGCTTTGGTTCAAGTTCACACCATTTATTGGGAACTGAATTGTATCCCCCCTGCCCCCGCCAATTCCTGTGTTAGAGCCCTCACCTCTAATGTGACTGTATCAGGAAATAGGGTCTTTAAGGAGGTAATTAAGGTTAAATAAGGTCATAATGGTGAGGCCCTAATCAGACTGGACTCGTGTCCTTATAAGAAGATAGAGACATCAGCAGCCTCTCTCTGTCCATGCACACACACAGGTAAGACCATGTAAGGACTCAGTGAGAAGGCAGCTGTCTGCAAGCCAGGAAGAGAGGCCTCAGAAGAAAGCAACTCTGCTGGCACCTTGATTTTAGACTGCAGAATTCCAGAACTTTGAGAAATTAAATTTCCGTTGTTTAAGCCTTCAGTCTCTAGTATTCTATTATGGCAGCCCAAGCACACTAAATGCACCATTTTATGTTGTTTTTTCCCCCAGGAGAACAGTACCTATAATAGTAGACTGGCATCCTGGTCCCCAGGTCATTCTGGTTCAGTTAAATTCTTAAAACAGCACTCACATCTTACCTCACACTGAAATAAATCCTTTTGTAGCACAGAGTGAGTGGCACAGAGTGGAGCTTAAAAGATTTAGCGGGCCATCATGCTCTCTTTAACCCACCCCTCGAACCTGCCTTATAGCATCTTCTTTCTCTGCTTCCCAGTCCAAACCCTATGTTCCAGTCTTTTCCCTAACCCCCATTTATAGTGCCCACTCCTTCCTTGCCCAGTTGGAATTTTCTCTAGCTTCCGTGCCAACTGTCCAAACCCCATCTGTTCTTCAGGGTCATCCTAAGCCTTACATCTTTGGGGCCTATTCTCAACTTTCCAGCCAACCTCTGCATCACTCTGGTACTTCCTGCCTTTGCAGAAATTTAACAGAAAGAGAGGAGGGGATTGGAGGCACTGTGCCTAAGATCTCAGGTGGATGAGATTCTTCCCTGCAAGCCAAGTGTCGGGCTGTAAACAATACCTTCAGGGCCTAAACAGTGAATAGAGGGATAGAAAGTGACTTGACTTTGGTGTATGTATGTGTTTATACCCATATATGTGAAGACTGTGTTCTTGAGTAGAGGCCCATTCGTTTAGAGAAAAAAGAGCCTGCTCCAAATTCCCCATCTGGAACTAGAAATTTTGTCCTTAATGAGGCACATGTATAACAGGTTATAGATTAAGACTGACCTGAAGAGAGCACACTGACTTTCGTCTAAGCACATCACACGTCAAAGACAGCTAGACGTGGAAGAAATCCAGAAATCAAGTGTGGGATTTCCCAAACTGCAGTCAGTTACTAACCACATTAATAACTTTTTGAAACCTTATTCACATTGCATCAAAGGGATGCTTTGATGCACTGCTGAGGTCTTCTCAGCAAAGCTCACGGGAATTTGGTATATGAGGATCCACAATAGCGATCCATTTCATCGGTGTCAATCTTTCTGGACAGTTTGGGCGGAAAGGACAATTCCTGAAGGTGCGATACCTTCACCGCATGTACTAGCCTTGGGTCTTGCTTGTGTGTGTGTCACCGACTTTAGCCTTGCTGTAGCAATAATAGCTAAGATACTGTAGAGCTGAGAGGCTATTTAAGTACTTATAGATATATACATAAGATAAAAGCACCTAACTTTTTTCTACCTATTGCTTACTTTCCACAGCGGTGTACACATCACACTTTAGGAAACAGTGATGTAGTCCAATTTGTCTTCTCATTTGAAGATGAGAAATGAAGGTCTGGAGACCTTTCATTGCTCAAGGTCATTCGAGTGTTTAAGGGCAGGATGCTGGGGTTCCTGACTTCCAGGGAACCTAACTTTTCTCTGAAATTATACTGCCACTTAATCTATTAGCAGTACATAAAACAAATATTGGTGACCTCATGGCATGCCAGCCCTCAGGTGAAATGGAGATCTGTGATTGGCTCTCCTCTTAAACTTTTAAGAAATGGGAGTCTAGGGAAAAAAAAACCCCAAAACAGTCATGCAAACACTCACTGGGCTGGAAGGCAGCCCATGGTCGTCTAACTCAGTGCTGGACTGAACCCTGGATCGTCCAAGGAGGGTCTTGGAGGCCTCTCTTCAGGCCAAGAAGTCAAGGCATAAGGGGGAATCAGGCAGGTTTGCTTCTGTGTCTTCATGTTATTTTCATGTAAGATAGCACTGAAAATTTCAAAAGTAACACTGGAAATGTGCTGTGCTTGTCCATTTTCATCTTATAGGTAATGACATGAAGGCTCAAAGGGGGATCATGTTTTTCTAGTTAATAACAGACAACATTCCTCATCCAGCATTCCTATAGCTTAAAAAAGCAATAGAGGCACGTGGGTCCATGAACGTGGGTTTTGTGGTCACGCAGATTTGAACTTGCATCCCAGCAGGGCTTGAATGGAGTTTTTCTCTCCAAATTAGGCAAATTGTTTCTCCAAGGCTCATGGGGTGGTCAGTGTTGTTATAGGGGAGTGAGGCAAAAGCATTTTCCTCACCATATCCTGCCCCAGACATGTTATCTGAAAGGAAGGAAGGAAGGAAAAATGGGAGGGATATATGGAGAAAGAGGGAGGAAACAAAGGTGGCAGAGAACATTCCTAAACATTCCTCGCTTGCCAACAGAAATGTTGACTAATCACTCTGGTTCATATGTATTTTCTGCATTGGGAACACTTATAGTTAGGTTTCAGGGCTCTGAACTCACCAAACTGGGGAATTTGTCATTAAAAGGTCCTTTTAAAAAGCACAAGTGCCCCAAAGTTTAATGGCATTAGATTTTGGCAATGATTTCTTGAATATGACACCAAAGGCACAGGCAACAAAAGGAAAATAGAGAAATTGGACTTCATGAAAATTTTTAAAACTCTGTGCATCAAGACCCTATCAACAGAGGAAAAGGGCAATCACAGAATGAGGAGATGTTTGGAAATCACATATCTGATAAGGGATTAATATCTAGAGTGTACAGAGAACTCCTAAAACTCAACCACAAAGCAAACAACCTGGCTAAAAAATGGGCAAAGGGACTTGATTAGACATTTCTGCTAAGAAGATACATAAATGGCCCATAAACACATCAAAAGATGCTCAGCATCACTGATCATTAGGAAAATGCAGGTCAAGACTACAGTGAGATACCACCTTACACACATTAGGGTGGCTACTGTGAAAACAAAAAATAACAAGGGTTGATGAGGATGTAGGAAATTGGAGCCCTGTGCACTACTGGTGAGGATGTAAAATGGTACAGCCATTGTGCAAAATATCATGGTGGTTCCTCAAAATTAAAAGTAGGATTACCATATGATCCAATTCCACTTCTGGGTATATACCCAACATAACTGAAAGCAGGTTTTGCAAGATACTTTGTATACCTATGTTCACAGCAGCATTGTTCACAATAACTAAAACGTGGAAGCAACCCAACTGCCCACTGACAGATGAACAGATAAGCAAAACGGGGTGTATACACAACAGAATATTATTCAGCCTTAAAGAGGAAGTTCTGACACAGGCTACAACATGGATGAATCTTGAGGACATGATGCTACCCTACCAGTCACAGAAAGACAAATGTCAATTCCACTTGTATGAGACACCTAGAGTTGTCAAGTTCATACAGACAGAAAGTCGAATGCTGGGCACCAGGGGCTGGGGGTAGCAGTTGCTGGAGGGCAGACAGTTCAGTTTTTCCAGAAGAAAAGAATTCTGGAGATTGGCTGCTGCACAACGTGAATGTCCTGAACGTTTCTAATCTCTACACTTATAAGTGATACGATGATACAGTTTTATGTGCATTTCACTACAAGTAAAAACCAAACATGGACTTTCCTGGTAGCGCAGTGCTTAAGAATCCGCCTGCCAATGCAGGGGACACGGGTTCGAGCCCTGGTCCGGGAAGATCCCACATGTCGCGGAACAACTAAGCCCGTGCACTACAACTACTGAGCCTGCACTCTAGAGCCTGTTAGCCACAGCTACTGAAGCCCATGTGCCACAACTACTGAAGTGCATGCACCTAGAGCCCGTGCTCTGCAACAAGAGAAGCCACCACAGTGAGAAGCCCGCTCACCGCAACGAGGAGTAGCCCCCGCTCGCCGCAACTAGAGAAAGCCCATGCACAGCAACGAAGACCCAACGCAGCCAAAAATAAATAAATTTTAAAATTTATTTAAAAAACTATTTAAAAAGTAAAATACCAAACACAAGTGGCCCTGGGAGACACAGTAAATATTTTTGTCGTTCACAGTTTAGAGCTGCCTCATTGTCAGGGTGCTAGTCTTCAGTCAACTAGCTGAGACCTGGTACGGAGGGGATGGGAACTTCCATGAAAGAGCTTCTGAAGCTAAGTAGCCTGGTTCATTTCCTAATTTCTTCAGCGAATATCTGAGTGCTTGCTGGAGCCAGGCACTGTACTTGGTCCTCGAGATAGACAGCTGTGAAAAAATTATACAGAGATTCTTGCAATCTGGCAGTGAGAGGTGGGGTAGGGAAGGACCCGCAAATAAAAGCATGGAAGTTTTTAGCATGTTACCAGATGATGTAGGTTACGGGAACAATAAAGCATCAAAGGGAAAGAGGGCTACCCTAATTAGAAGGGGACATGTGGACTGACCGGAGAGAGCAGCCCCTGTAGATACAGAGAGAAAGAACATGCTAGGCAGAGAGAATAGTAAGTGCAGGAGGCTATGGGGAGGGAGCTGCCAGGAACAGCCAGGGACAGTGCACCAGTGTGTCTGGAAGGGCTTGAGGGAAGGAGAGGGATGGTGTGTGTGTGTGAGAGAGAGAGACAGAGAGACAGAGAGAGAGAGACAGAGACAGAGAAGGGGGGAGATGGGAAGGGGGAGAGAGGGAGAAGACTGCTTTTATTCGAATCCAGATGGGAGCCTCTAAAGGGTTTTGAGCTCCGAGCAACACGATCTGACTTGGGACTTACCAGGATCACCATGACCGCTGTACCTAGAATGAATTGAATGGGAGGGGGCAAAGCAGAAAAACGCATTTGAAAGGGGTGCACAGAAGGGGAGAGCAGGGCTGGTGGGACCTGAGGGGAGAAGTTTTCTGTCTCTTGCAG
The DNA here is from genome assembly GCF_963455315.2 of Globicephala melas. Taxonomy (NCBI): domain Eukaryota; kingdom Metazoa; phylum Chordata; class Mammalia; order Artiodactyla; family Delphinidae; genus Globicephala; species Globicephala melas. Next base: position 70,618 of record NW_027207386.1, read on the forward strand.
GGTGCCCGGTAGGGTTTAGTATGGGTGTGGCCACCCCGCTCCCCGTCTGCAGCACTCTGCCCTCCTCACCTCCTGTAAACGGAGGCTAAGTGCATCCTTGAGGCTCTCTCAGAGAGTTGATGGCCTGCCTGGGACAGTCCTGAGTCACAGCCCCTTGGCTGTCACCAGCTCCAGGGATGTCCCTGTCCTGAGCATTAACCTCCCTCGTGGGAGTCCTCATTCTCCAGGGAGGAAATGGATATCTCGCAGCTGCAGGCTCTTAACTCCTGTAAAGCTGCTGGACATATGACTTTGCTGAACATGCTTCATGCAGGGAAGGATGGGTAATCTCAGAAAACGGAATAAAACTTCTCAAAACTCCGAACCAGGGGATTGCAGAGAAGCTCACTGTCTTCCCACTTGGCTGTGTGTGTGTGAATCGGAGAAGGAGAGGGCGGGCACCGGCTTGGGTCTCGGTTCGCCCCCGCGGACCATTCTTCCAGGGCAAGTTTTTCTTAGCATCACTCGATTTCTTGAAGTGGGAGAATGAATACCCAGTGTAGAAAAGGGGGAAGAAAAGCATGTTAGTTAGCATGAAATATGGTCATCTGATGACTTGTCCATTATGTATTTGAGGAAGCAGAGATTCTGAAGACCTTCACCTACTCAAGGAGAGGAAATTGCCTCTGTCTAGACCAGGACCTCTTACTTTTGCCACTGGTGACATTTTGTTTCTGATAATTCTTTGCTGTGGGCTGTCCTGGGCATTGTGGGATACTCCTACAGTATCCCTGGCCTCTGCCCAGCGGACACCAGCAGTCCTTCCCCAGCTGTGACAGCAGAAATGGCTCCTGAACTTGTCAATTGTCCGGGGGGCGGGGAGCTGGGGGGAGGGAGGCAGAGTTGCTCTGGGTTGAGAGCCCCTGACCCAGGCTCAGCAGGCATATAGGTGAAGTCAGGACTGTGTATGTCATGTCCTCTCTGGCTAACAATAATCGATGGAGTTAAAACAAATAGTGGCTTCTGCTTGGTCACTGGGACAGCAGAGCATTCACTGTTCTGCCTTGAGAGAACAATTTTCCTGTGTTTTAACTAATAAGGCCCTTGTGATGGCTGGATTCTGAGCACCCCAACTAATAAGCGTGTCTATAAGGCAAAGAAACCAAAACCAATGTCCTCCCTGATTGCCAGGGAGGGGGCATGTTTTCTTTCCCCTCCCTCTCCTGGATCCATGCAGTAATTAGCCAAAGTAAAATGAATATTAACTCATGCTTAATTGCCTTTACAGCATACTCGCCAGCACTGATGCACTAGTGCTAAAGCAATTTTTTAAAATAAATTTTTTAAAATTTATTTTTATTTTTGGCTGCCTTAGGTCTTTGTTGCTGCGCCTGGGCTTTCTCTAGTTGTGGTGAGTGGGGGCTACTCTTCGTTGTGGTTCATGGGCTTCTCACTGGGTGGCTTCTCTTGTTGCAGAACACGGGCTTTAGGCGCATGGGCTTCAGTAGTTGTGGCACGCAGCCTCCGTAGTTGTGGCACACGGGCTTAGTTGCTCCACGGCATGTGGGATCTTCCCGGACCAGGGCTCGAACCCGTGTTCCCTGCACTGGCAGGCGGATTCTTAACCACTGCGCCACCAGGGAAGTCTCTAAACCAATTATTTTTTTAACTCTATGGCTTTAAATAATCCTTGGCTCTGAAATTCCCTGTACCCCTCAGCTATGTAACCATAGGCCCCTCTGCCCTAAATCCTTTTCTTATACTTTGTAGCTTTTTAAGCAAGGCCCCTCTTTAGGAAGACATAATTCCTTCTCTGTAGAAAACATGAAAGACCTGAACAAATCAAGATTTCTCCATGGAGAATTCAGCTAGTCCTGTGCTTAGCTCCGAACAAGGAAATCTATCTCTACGCCAAGCACGCCATTACCCGGACTAATGCCTGGCTTGAATAACAAGCAAATTATTGTGCTTTTAATTGTACCCTGCTCAGTCACAAAGCACGTGTGAGAGAGGAATGTGCCCAGCTTCTCCAGGAGAAACAGGTCAGGCCTCTAATCCTCCTTTGCTGTCGCCTTCCCCTCCCCCTTTCCAATCCTTTCTCTTCCCAGCAGAGCAGAGGGAAAAAAAAGAGACAGCTAAATTATGTTTAAAATGGAAGAGTCTAAAAGAAGAAAAATGGCGGTCAGTACTGACTTGGGAGAGGATGAATTATCTATCCACAGCCTCTGCAGTGTGGCCCATTTGAGGGCAATCAGTGTTCTCACCGGCTTGCTGGAGGGCGATATCTGAGAGCGTAAACCAGGCTTCTGGGTGGGGTTGGATGCTTCTTTGCTGTGGGCCTGTCCTGTGATGGAAGGACTTTTAGCCTCGCGTAAGCTGTGACCAGCCAAAGTGTCCCAAGACACTTTCAAATGTCTCCTGGGTGCAAAATTGCCCCTGGTTGAGAACCACGGCACCAAGCCCTTCCATATTGGGATGTACTTGCTCTCTCTCCCATTCTCCCCGCCCCCCCCCCGTACACAAAACCCAAGAAAATCATGGTTCCTGTGTTAAAACTGGGGAGATCAACGTGCTCTTCATGTAGGTAGAATGAGTGGAAAGGAAAAAGACACTGACTTGTGTGTAGTCAGGAGGCAGAGTGGGAACCCCCTCAACGCCAAGACTGAAAAGAGTCTTAGGATGTGGGTGTGTTTCTGGCTCCCTCTGGGAAGTGGCAATGCCCCTGGTTGAACAAGCCAACTTTCGAACGCCTCTACCCTGTGCACTTTGGAATCGGGCTTGCTGTGGGCGAGATGAGGAGTGATGGCGAGGCTGCAGAGATGAAGGCGCCTGTGAAGGTGCTGACTGTCTCCTCCCACACTACTTGGGACAGGGGAGAACAACCCAGCTTCAGAGAGATACCCATTGCTCAGACAATGACGATCCTGTCTTGGACTTAAACATCGGGATGAAAGAGGGCTACTGACAAGACAGACGTTGTGCAAGCATGGGGTTGCACTTTCATTACAGACATTGAGGCAAACATTTCACTCCTGGTGATATAAGACCTCCCTATTTTTAGGAACTTACAAGAAGCATTATTGCTTGTCCTTACCGGCCAGAAGGAAAGGCGGGAGAACGAGTACACTGCAGTGAGCCCCCATCTCCACTAGATGGCGGTGTACTTCTTCCTCAGAAGCCAAGTGGGCCGCGCTGCGGGCAGCTCCTTGGCCTAAGCAAGACAAGGGCCACTCTTCTTTGGAGACAGGCGTCTCCTGTCATTGTCGGCACAAACAGCCCCAAACAATTGCACTGACCACACAGCTCTAAGCCACGTGCCAGGGCACTGCCGTCTGTTCAGGAGTGAATGTTGGGAAAATGAACCACACTGCTAATTTGCTTGATTGGGGGGAAAATAAGATCTCAAGTGACGGTGTAATTTATTTTTCCAACAAGAATAGGGTCAAAGCCATTTCATCCCCCCCCCCCAAGTGCTACCATAAATGAAAGCAATCACCTAATTAGTCCTGAATTACTAACTGGCAGGGTAAAGATCTGCTGGAAGTCAAGCTGAAGTGGGGAGTCTGGAGAAAGGGATGTGATTTCTGCAGGGGAGGAGGGGAGGGGTAGGGCGGGGTGGGAGGGGCGGGAGGGGAGGGGAAGGCCTGAAGCCCATTGTGAGGCCCTGCGCCCCTGTGGTCTGGGGGCCGTGCTGGCCCTGAACCTGGGAGAAAAAGAGGCTCAGTGATGTCTTCAGGCCATTCATTTTGTGCAGGAGAATGACTTTATAAAGTGAAGGAAAAAGAGCCTGTTGGAGAAAGTCTATCTGAGAGTTTCTCTGAAAATGCTACAGATGGAGATGAACTGGCTTGGGAAGGAGAGCACAGCCCTGTGGCGCCTGGCCACCCCGCTGCTGGTGGACCCCCCAGGAAGGTTCTGTCACGGAAACGACAGGTAGATCTGAAACCAAGTTGGGCTTTACGTCATTAAGAAATCCCCCAAAGGAATGGAATAAAGGCCTCCTTTCACACTTTGGGTTTTGCATGTGTCCTGAGGAAGCGCCGCTTCCCCAGCTGAGACAGCGCGCTGTCCCCGCGACCCAGTGAGCGGCCCTCGTCCTGCGAGGAAAGCAAAACAGCAGCGGGGTGGGTGCGCGCCCAGAGCTGTCCCTCTCGCAATTGATTTGTTCAGGGGTGACTTCTTGCGTTCTAGTTAGATGTGACTTTAATCGAAGTGCTTTCCTAAGGCGATTTATCACAACTGTGAACCGTCAGTTTGCACAGCTGCTGCTCTTTTAGGGAAACGCACAGGCTCGGGAGGCGGAGGGGCCGGCGCGGGCTCCCCTCTTTCCCACGGACCGGCCCGCGGACCCCTCGCCCACCAGAAACATGTGCGCCGCGTCCTCAGAGGCCGCCGCTTCGGTGCTCGGGCTCCTCTGCTGTTTCTGGCTGCTGAACAGCCATCTGCTCTCTCCTGGGAGGGGCAGCTGGTTTCCTTTTGGGGCGCTCCCCTTCTCCCCGTCTCAGCTCCTGCAGCGGAGACGAGGCTGCCCCTCTCTCCCTGCACGCTGTGGGCTGGGTGTGCAACCCGGCTCGGGCCACAGTCCCCCACCGTCCCCGCCGACCCCGCTCGGCGCCCACCACAGCCGGCAAAGCCCACACGGAGCGCCCAGTTAAAGCTGAACCTTAGGTGAAAACCACGACTTTTTAGGGTGTCTTCAACATTGCATGCAACATACTTCTACTAAAATAATTACTGTTTATCTGAAGTTCAGCTTTAACGAGGCGGGCATCCTGTATTTTGTGTGGCAGCCTTCTTGGTTCTAAAGAAAATGTTTGTCCAGAGCAGGTCAAATTGGAATCAGCCTAGGACTTTTAACTGGAGCTTTGGGGAAAAAATACTTAAAAGGTATCTGTTGGGACTGCTAGGCTGGTAGGATTCATGCTTGCAACTGCTGGGAGCCAGCTTTGCTATCATGTGGGGAGAGCTGCTTGAACTAGAAGCCAACACCACAGAGAGCAGACCTGTTTCATTTGAACAGGTGGATCCAGCTGTTCTTGAAGCTGGCCCGGTGGGTGGTAGAGGTCAGGGTGCTGATGGCCAGGAGGGATAATAATTTCCTACCCCTCAAATCTGGGAAGTGAAAACAGCAGGGCTGAATGTGCCCACGGGGCATGGCTTCTGTTCAACTGGAAGAGTGGTGAATGGCTATTGGGTGACAAAAACAGTCGGTCTACTATATTCTTACTTTGTTTGCTAATTGTTTTGCTGCATGTAAAGTCTTTGTTCTGTTGCATTAGCTCTTGTTCATGACATCATGTCTGGAGACAGGGTCTGATAGACTTACATGTGGAATTGGAGGCTTAAATTTCAAATCTGCCTCTGCCTGTTTGAGTGGCTTTAGGGTCCTCGTAACCTCTACAAAGTTGAGTTTCTAGGTCTGAAACCTAAGGACAGAGGTTATCGTAATCCATTTGGGCTGCTATAACAAAATACCAGAGCCTGGGTAGCTTATGAACAACAGAAATTTATTTCTCAGTTCTGGAGGTTGGAAGTCTAAGATCAGGGTGCGAGCAGATTCACAGTCCGGTGAGTATCCTCTTCCTGCATCACAGTTGGCATGTTTTCTCCGTAACCTCCCATGGGAGAAAAGTTGAGGGACCTCTGTGGGGTCTCTTTTATGAGGGCACTAATTTTGTTCATGAGGGCTCTACCCTCATGACCTTATCACCTCCCAAATGCCACACCTCCTGATACCATCACCTTGGGGCTTAGGATTTCAACATATGAATTTTGCGGGAGGCAAATGTTAAATCTATAGCACAGGTACTTTCCCCATAGGATGGGGGAGAGGGAAAGTATGTAAGCACCTGTGACAGGGCCTAGTGTGGAGTAGGTGCCCCATACAGATGTTATTACAAAATATTGAGTATAGTTCCCTGTGCCATAGAGGAGATCCTTGTATCTATTCTGTGCCTTCTTTGAATGACCGTAGCACTTGTTGTCTGTATCATTTTTATGTCTGTTGTTGCTTTGTGACTGAAAACGAGAAATTTCTATTTGTTCATGTCCTGGCCCTTACTTAAGAATGTGTTCATTTATCTATTTCATATTTATTGACTACATCTTAGACACCATGTTAACTGTTGGTTCTAGATGTTAGTAAAATATAGAGCTTCCTGCTCAAAGGGTCACAGTATTTGTGGGAAAACAAAAAAAATGAACAACCTATGTCTCAAAGAGCTTTGTACTTCCCAAAGAGAACACACCTCGTAGGTACAATAAATACATGTATCATACGTAAATGTATAAATAGTTAATGGGATTATACACCTGAGATAACTGCTTTTCTATTCTGAGGAAATGATGATGAAATTTCACCAGGAGCTCAATACCACTCTGAGAATGAGGGCTTAACCCCCGTCCTGACTCACTGCATCGCTTTCTTATATGAAAATAGACAAGTCTGTACATACTCTGTATAAAAAGGCTTATCTGGCATGAATTTCAGATAGCAAGAAGAAAACTTCAAGAGGTTCAGAGAAGCATCCAGAAGCTCAGATGATTGTCTGGCACTAATACAACTTGCTTGACAGGAAAATAGAGGTGTAAATCTCAGAATTAGATGATCTTTTAAGAATTTCAAAACCTCCTGCTCTTAATTGGAAATCCTAGAAGAATAGCTTCTTTTAAAATGTACTGATAATATGCTTTACAGCTTAATATTCAGAAGCCTATGCTTTGGCTAAGTGAGCTTCAGGAAGGAAGGAAACTTGTGGTTTAGTTCCATTTACTTTGGAAACACTGGTTCCAAACATCTACTTCTGTGCTCAGTCATCTTATCATCTGTAAAATGGAGGCAACTCTAAGAAAACATAGTTACAGAGATGTTGCACAGCTTCATGTGTCATCGGCTTCATTTGTTTCAGAATACCAATAACATCTAAGCTACTACTACAAAAAGTGCAATGTTATTTGGGGTCATCTAGTGCAGCTCTGTCAAAGTAAAGAAAAGGAAAGGGACCTAGAATGACTATAATTTTCCCAAGAGGACACTATTATTTTATTGTAAATCTGGGACAAGAACCCTGATCTCTTTGATCCCATTCCATTGTTCTTTCACTGGATTCTGAACAAACCAGAGAAATAAAGAGAAATAAAACTCCTGTGTGCTGTGTCACTTGTACAGGACATGGCAAAATTGGAATTGGAGCTCTACATATTAAGAGGTATCTGGGAAATTCTTCAAACTAATTGAGATATATACCAGGTACATAGAAAACAGTATGTTTCCTGAAGATGATTCTGTGTCCCCTGCATCGGCAGGTGGACTCTCAACCACCGTGCCACCAGGGAAGCCTTAAGGAGATGTTTTAAGTGAGGCTATTATGTGATTTTCAGACACCACCATATGTAATTGACTATATACTATCCCATTACAGGAATAACTTCCAGTACTCATACTGACTACTCTACTGACTTAACTAGCACAAGACACAGAAGCATAAGGACAAAAACCACCTTACAATATAGCCATGTCTTGCACTTCACAGCTCTCAAAGCATGTGCATTTGAAGAAGAAAAAAAGAACTGAAGAGTACAAAACCAGAAGCTATTCTGTGGAAAATTATTTCAATCATCAGGCATGTGAAAGATAAGTCAAAGATTCAGTTCTCATCAATGCTTAGTCAAAACAGAAATTTTCTTCTGTCAAGAATATACTCCAGGGGCTTCCCTGATGGCGCAGTGGTTAAGAAGCCACCTGCCAGTGCAGGGGACAAGGGTTCGAGCCCTGGTCCAGGAAGATCCCACATGCCGCGGAGCAACTAAGCTGGTGTGCCACAACTATGGAGCCTGCGCTCTAGAGCCCGTGAGCCACAGCTGCTAAGCCTGCGAGCCACAACTACTGAAGCCTGCGTGCCTAGCACCCATGCTCTGCAACAAGAGAAGCCACTGCAGTGAGAAGCCTGTGCACCGCAACAAAGAGTAACCCCCACTCCCTGCAACTAGAGAAAGCCTGCGCACAGCAACGAAGACCCAACACAGCCAAAAATAAATAAATAAATAAAAGAATATACTCCACCAATAATGTGTATAATGGAATGGTGTGAATGAGTATTTTATCAGAATTCCTGTAATGCACAAACCTATAGCAGTACTGAAATCAGTAAAGCATTTATAATAGTAAATATTTATGAGGAAGTAATCCATAGAGGTTTTCTCAAAGTTAACAATGAAAATTAATGTGACATTATCAATAATAAATTGTGAAGCTGAAATAAACTTTTCTAAACTATTAATAACTAAAAGCAAATTCTAATCAACCATGTTACAAGAAATCTATGTCTATAAACTACAAAGCTCATTTCTTAAAATTTTATTTCGAAAATACATAAACTGTCATTTGAGGAGGCAGTTAAAGAATATATAGCTAAAAGAGTGGGGAAAAAGTTTTATAGAGACACATCTGGCAGTAGTTAATTTTTAAATGTCATTTTTCTAGATTTTGTGATACCTATAGTATTGATATTTGAAAGCATTTAAAAAATTGTAATTTGAAGATTTGCTACTTCCAGGTAGAATAAAATATTTTGAAGCAAAACAATGCTTCCACTGAGAAAAACAAAAAAAGCCAAATAAAATAGCCAGCATTCAATCAAAAAGTTCTAGACAAACCAAGAGATAGAATCATGACTAAAATTCTAAGAAAAGAACAGATAATACAAAAATATTTATATAAGATATTGTGTATCTTTATCAGGAAAAGTCTTTATCAAGAAAAGACTTTAAAATCATCAGAATTAATATTATATTTTATTTATTTGTATATTATATTTATATATAGATATTTATATATTTATATAAAGAACTTAAAGATAGAGCCCTAGTTAAGGCAGTGACAATAGCAGTAGCAGTGGGAGTGAAAAGAAATGGTTATATTCAAGCATATTTTTTCAGGAAAAGTCCAAGATGAAATGTCTGACTGCATACATGGGATGGATAGACGGAGTGGGAAAAATCAAAGTTAACTATAGAGGTTCTAGTGAAGATGGGGTTGCCATCACCCAACCCAAGGGGTTGCGATCATCCCCAAGGTCTAGGAGACTCAAAGGGAAGGTCATGGTCAGAGGCAAAGTTAATTGGTGGGAAAATAAGACTCCCAGTCTCTCCATCTCCTTATACCAGTTTTTTTAAAACATCTTTATTGGAGTATAATTGCTTTACAATGGTGTGTTAGTTTCTGCTTTATAACAAAATAAATCAGTTATACATATACATATGTCCCCATATCTCTTCCCTCTTGCATCTCCCTCCCTCCCACCCTCCCTATCCCACCCCTCTAGGTGGTCACAAAGCACCGAGCAGATCTCCCTGTGCTATGTGGCTGCTTCCCACTAGCTATCTATTCCTTATACCAGTTTTGTTTTTCTGCTCATATACGTAGCAGCATTTCATTCAAGGGGAAAGTCATTGATCTGACTGGTCAAATTAAACAACATAGTTCAAGACACATTTACAGTGGTTAGTTCCTCCACAATTTAGAAAGTCACATTCACAATTTCCCTCTTCCTACGCTGCGGAACACATTGGCCATTCCTCCAAAGTTTCCACTCCACAGAGTGGACCAGAGATGACGTTAGCCCAGAACTGAGAGCTTGGCGTGAGATGGTGTGTCGGGAGCCACATAGGAAGTGCCTTTGAGTCTCAGCACGGACGAGACCCTTAGTGTCAGCAAAGCTGGTGCTGTCAGGTATAAATATGGAGAGGCAAAGTTCTCCTCTGCAAAGCTGATGCTGTTGGACATAAAAATGGAAAAGCAAAGCTCTCGTTTGCAAAGCTTCCTGAACACAGGGTTTTCTACACTCCCCCTACCCTGTTGTTCCATGAAGAGCAGCTCCCTCCTGGTGGCTGGTGCCGTGCAATTGGCCTCTCTTGCCCAGTGCTGTAAGCTGGGCCCTCTCTGGAGGAGAAACCTGGGTTCCCGAAGACATGTGATCAGAGCCGGGGCCCCGCCAGTTGGCGAGGGAATCCCAGGGCAGGTGCTGGGCGTGGAGGCCACGGGGGCATAGGCTACCAAGGTGACAGAGAACTGACCTTCTCTGGGGGCGCTGCACCTCGCTCACTCGCACACCTCACATCTCCCTGCTTGGCCCCGGAGGATGGCTGGTTAGCCAGAGACGGGTAAGATTCCTCAGGGAAGGAACAACCTAAGACAGGCACAGTCGCAGAGGGGCCATCAGGAGAGAACTTGGGGGCCAACAGAGGTGGGGCACAGACCCTCACCCCCCCAACTTGTCCCCATGGCTGCTTCGCTTCCCACGCCCAGCTCAGATGGGAACCCAGGTAGCAGATAAGAGACCTGGCCAATGGCAACTGCTCTCCCGCCGCAGCAGGGCTTTGTTTCCCATTTTCTCCGTGGACCACAGCTTTCCTCTGTGTGGAAGCAAAGCTTTGCTCTATGTGATTCCCCTTGTTTTCCCCTACCTTTGCCTAAGGTGATTTTTATAGGATTGCTATTGGTGTTGGGAAAAATGTATAGTTTTAATGCAGGGGTTTAGGAAAGACCCCAATTTAGGGTAAAAACCAAGAGAAGGATTATAGCTACTTTGGCTCCTTTAATGATTATATTTGTTGGGGAAATATAATGGTGGGAACATTTCTGCAGCAGCTTTGTACTTTAAAAGAAAAATTGCAAGAGTTATGGCCTCCCAGTGGAGTTATACACATGCTGGGAAATACCTGGGTATGGTGGCAAGGTTTTATGCAACAGTAGCTTTAATCAATGAGTTTATGGTACAATGTCCGTTCCCATGGCCTTCTAGAAGTATAAAAAATAATGTACATTGTTTGGATTATAATGATAGGGTTAGAAAATCTGTGGATGAAATGTTGTATTTTTGCTTTTAATTGTTAATAGAATTATTTGCTTAAGTTTATAGCTTGATTGAGCAGAATGTGCAGGTACAAGAACACCTTAATTTTTTGAGAAGAATGAAGAAACCGTAAACAGAGTTCCTGACGTAGATGTGACCAAGGTGTACCTAACCACAGAAGATGAAAGAGACTCTGGGCGATGGGAAAATTATCTAATTTGTTTTGATTAATCTGCTGATGTAAATTACCTTTGTTTTGTGGCCTATATGGGGGAGTTTTTGGCGTGGGAATGAGGATGTTGAATTTGAAAATGAGATCACTTTATAGTATAAATACTTTGAAATCAGGAGAATAAATTTGTCAGAGCCTTGCATCCTCTGAGGTGTCTTGTGCTCTGTCCACGCCGACTCCGTCTCCCCTTTGGGTGAAACCTGTTCAGCTGGGGCTGGTCCCCGGCAATGGTGTCAGCCCCACGTAGAGCTCTGGCATAAGTTATAACTCAACCCAGCTCTACAGAGAGATCTGCATGGAATCCTGGGAGTAAACTCAGCCATAATAATGTGATTCTGTTTTTCATTTGCTTTTCTTCCTTGCTTAACTTTTCCTGGCCACTCTGACAAACAAACTTTCAGGCATTCCTGGGCCACTCACTAACTTTATTCCATTTAATATCATCCAGATTCCCAAGAAAATTACTAACTATAAGGAGGGAAATTTGGAACATGGTGAGTTTTAGATGCCTGAAATATACAGGTCATTGAATCCAGTTAAGTAGCAAATTATCTGGATCTCAAATATGCCAGTAGAATAGCAGATTAAGCTCAATTTAATGTACTCTTACTGGAGACACATGTAAATTCTGGGTCAATTTTGAAAAAGTTAAAAGCACATAGCTGAGATTAAAAGAAAGAAAGGAACACCTGCATGTTTCAGAAAGTAACAGAGAAATTAAATCCAGAGAAAGAAGAGCGGACTGATGTCTGTGGGTTCCATTCCTTACTATAGGCCTTATGTAAATAGGGGCTGGAGCTAGAAATCTAACATTACCTTGAGGCCAGGAATTTAGACTCAGGATGGAACAATATTGAGAAGTTGGTACAGATATCCTACAGAAATTTCATGAGGAACTGCTTAGTCCATTAAGAGGGCCAAGGGAGGTGGTGAGGAAAATTGATATCTCTTGAAAACCTTCAGGTACAGAAAACATCAACACCTCTGAAAAGTAGGCCTGTCCTTCCCAGAGTTGTGGTGGCCAGGTTGTCACTAACCTGTAAGGCCCTGTATGAATCAGAAACTGCAAGGAGAGTAATTCAAAGAAAAACAGATGCAGGATGGGTGTGGCAGTAAATCCTAGGACCCTATCAGAAACAAAATTAAAACCACTCTAAAGGGAAATTTTAACAAACCAGAGCAGATAGTATCCTAATCAGAATAGAATAATAATTCTAAGGAAGTTACTTTAGTTATTTAAGTAATATTCAATGCACTTCCATGGCCAGGCCCTTTTGAAGAATTCTAAAACATATACAAACAATTCGTTTACATCTTATATATCCCACCATCCAGAGAAAAATTCACTTAAGTACTGTACTGGTGGAAATTGGGCAGTACTATGGAGACAATGAAAAGGTGTTTACCATCTAAAAACGTGAAGGTAAGAAAGATAATGTCTAATTTTTAATTATCCTGTGGTTTATTGAAATCTTTTGGAAACCCAAAATAGAGAAAACCTAGGAGGCAATGAAGACTTAAATATTTAGAGATTTATCAACTCATCTATAAAAGCTTTATTAATCTCTTCTTTTAATGACATTCCTGAGAGGTATAAATGTGTCCAGTGATAGAGTTGGAGAAGCCTGAGAGAATTTCAATTGTTTACTATTCTTGGTCAGCGATTAAGACCTTTCAGGAGCATCTTGATTTTCATAGCATCATCCAACAAAAAGCAGAATATTTTACAGAAAGTCCTGGTCCACTTTTTGGCTTGCTTTTGTGTTTATGTTTTTGATTTTCTCACGTTGGGTGGTACATTAAGCTACCTATTGCATACTCCCTCATTCATGCATGCATTCATTCAAACAATATTTACTGAGTTGAGATATTTAATTAACACTCAATAAATGATGTTTAGATGAATGAATGCGCTTTTTATCAAAGTAAGTGTAAGTACTGAGAAAAATTACAGAATGTATGATCTCAGCCCCACAAAAGCATATAATTGTGTTGAGGATATAACATATGCTGATGAAATAACTAATATATCATGTTGGACAGTTTCTAATTTCAAAAATGAGTTTTTATAAATAATCAGAGCCTAAGGAGGACAAAGAAGGGACAGTTCATTATGGGTTGAATCTATCAACAAATGTACGTTTCAGATGAGATTTGAGATTGACCTTAAAGAAAGAAAAGGACTTAGATATATGAACAGAGAACAAAAAAGGCATGGTGATAGCATGTGCATAGATAGTGTGGCCAATATTTATGTTCTTCATTAAAGATAGTCAGAGATAACCCAAAGGTAACTGTTTCCATGGGTCCATTCTCAGTATCCAAACAAAACGGTAAATCCTATCTTAGTAAAACTAATGAAAAACACAGTCTTTAACAAAGACATTGTGAAGGAAAGGGGGAGAGAAAGGCTTGCATCCCACACCACACAACAAAACTTATTTAATTATTTGTTTCATTTTCTCCCTCTGAAAATTTCCTCTCCCTCTCTCTGTACGTCTCTCTTCTCCCACATCTGGCCACACTCTACCAGCCACCTTTCCAGATCTTTCCAGAACTCTCCATCCTAGTTTCATTATGCCACAAGTTAAACATCTCACAGGTCTCCAGGATGCATCCTCATCACTTATTCCACAAAGACAGACAAAGGACACTTCTCAGGATCACGTTTCTTGGAAGGAAGAGGTCACGAGGAGTGATTATAAATAATATAAGGTGGAGAGCAGTGACTTAAAATACCATTTTTCCTCTTTGAATGTGAATACAGGGAACTTTGGGAAATTAGAAAATCTAGAAAGGATCCATTGATAATTATTTATTTTCAATGAATAAAATAAAATGTAATAATATGGCTAAACTCTGACAGATTAACTTTTTCAAATGTTGCTTTCACACACCTTCACTATTGGGATGTTTGATAAACTCATCTTTCCTTCTTCACTTTCTTCTTTCTTTGCAGATACTGGCACCAAACATTCAAACAATAAGAACCTTCCCATAAGTCCCTTGCCAGGCAAGTTTAAGGTATAACAATCCAAACAGATTTTTGAAGAAGATAAGTGGTTGAAAGCACAGGAAAAGAACTGGGTTTCTCTTTTTCAACAGTCACATAATGAGTAATGTGGGAATTGGCTTAAAAAGTCTCTCTCCATGAGGTGCTAAGGTTAAGATTAGAACTTCTGAGGCCAGAAGAGCAAAATAACTACAACAATCCACATATTTTCAAGAGCCGCCCTTTGGATGTGAGGGATTGATTTTTCCCACTATTGTTTCAGCAACCCAACTGGTGTCTTTATTAAATGACATAAGAGAATACAGTGTGGCCAAGAAGGCTGTTTTTCCAGACTGTGTTCCAAGTTAGCTAAGACAGAGATAAGGATCTTGTGTCAGTCCTTCAGGTAGCTCCCAGACAGGTTAGAACAGATACACACAGTAATCCAAGAGTATGGTCTCTTCTGCTCCCTCCTGAAGCAGGATTGAGGGTCCCATACTAGGAATGGTCTGCTGCTACTTTAAGTCTATCACTGCATTAAGACTCCACCACTTTAAGACCATCACTACACTAACAGTGGACGGGGCATGGGCAAGTAAAAATGCCACAAAGCTTTCCTGCCATTTTCAAATTGCCTCTTCCCTGGTTCAGTATGTGTTTTGTTGCTGTAAATCTTTGCCTGATTTCGGGACTAAGAGAAACTCAAGGAACCCCACAACAAGAAACAGTATAATCAAACTCTCAGATGCCAAAAGACAGAGAAAGAATCTTTTCTCCCAAAGGAGAAAGAAAAAACAAATTTGTTACAAAGCAGGGATCCTCAGAAAGATTCATAGCTAATTTCCTATCTGAAACCACGGAAGCAGGAGGCCAGATATATTTAAAGTGCTGAAAGAAAAAGATTGTCCACCAAGAATTCGATATTTGGCCAAACTGGTTTCAAAATTTAGGGAGAAATTAACACATTCCCAGATGAACAAAGGCTGAGGGCGTTTGTTTTACAACTTCCTACCACTGCCCTATGACAAATGTTAAATTGAGCCTTCAGGTTGAAATGAAAGGACACTAGACAGCAACTCGAAGCTGTATAAAGAAATAGAAATCTCCAGTAAAGATAAATACATGGGCAGATACTAAAGCCAGTATTGTGCTACTGGCTTGTAACTCTACTTTGTGTTTCTTACATGATTGAAAAAACAAATGCATAAAATAATCATAAATCCATGTTGTTGGGCTCACAAAGTATAAAGGTGTAATTTGTGACAAAAATAATGTAAAGAGGAGGAATGGAACTGTAGAGGAACAGAGTTTCTGTGTGCTATTGAAGTTGGTTTCAATTCAAATGATATTGTTTGAACTTTAGAAGGGTAAATGTAATCTTCTTGATAACCACAAAGAAAATATCAATAGACAATATGCAAAAAGAAATGAAAAAGGAATTGAGTTCACTACAAGAAAATCGGCTAAGCACAGAAGAAGTCAGTAATGGAGTAAATGAGGGGCAAAAAATGCATAAGACATACAGAAAACAACCAGGAAACAGACAGAATTAAGTTCTTCTTCATCAGTAATTTTTGAAAAAGTAAGTGGATTCAGCTCTCCAATAAAAAGATAAATATTGGCAGAATGGACTTTAAAAACAACCGTAATCCAAGTATATGCTGTCCACAAAAGCTCACTTGATTTCAAGAGACACAAGTTGGTTGAAAGTTAAAGCACAGAATAAAATATCCCATGCAAATAGTAATAAAAAGAAAGAGAGAGAGAGAAAAAGAAAGGAAGGAAGGAAGGAAGGCAGGAAGATAGATCTGGGATGGCTACGTTAATATCACACAAAATAAACTTTAAATCAAAAACTATCACAAGAGGAAAAGGAGGCCACTATATGTTGATAACAAGTTCAATCTATCAAGAAGACATAACAACTATAAACATATATGTACCAAACAACCCCCAAATATGTGAAGCAGACTGACAGAATTGAAGGAAGAAATAGATAGTTCTAAAATAATAGTTGGAGATCAATACCTTGCTTTCAATAATGGATAACACATCTAGACAGAAGATCAGTAGAGAGGTAGGGGGACTGAATAACACATTTAACCAACTAAACCTAACAGCCATATATAGATCACTCCACTCAACAACAGCAGAATACACATTTTTCTCAAGTACACATGGAACGTTCTCCAGGAAAGACCATATGTTACACCACAATACAAGTACCAATACATTTTTAAGAAATTGAAATCATACAAAGTATCTTCTTTAGCCACAGTGAAATGAAGGTAGAAATCAATAACAAAACCATTGGTAGCCATTTCCCATCATGCCTGCCACACATGATATAAAGCAATGAAGGGAAAAACATAATTTACCATTTAGAAAAGTGGGAAAGAGGACATATCATTGACACAGAGTGTGTGCTGTTTCCCGTTGTCAGGGATAGAAATAAATTAGCATCATTTATTCATTAGCGTGTTAATTTCTTGGTCAATCATTGGGCAGCCAGTGTTTCTGCCTGATGGGAAGATTTCCTATACTCAGTGTTGAGTGGAGACAACCTTGAAAGGGACATTTAAAAGGATTATACTGTGATGGGCTTAGCAGTACCCTTCCTCCTATGCCAGTATTTAGGCTGGGGTATTTCCATGGAGTGTGTACAATCGTAGGCCCCAGGTCACCAGAATTTAGTTGGATTCATTTTGTTAATACATTCCCTCAGTACTTTGTCTTTTATTTGACTGTTGCATTTACTTCATTCTTTATTATCACTGCAAAACAACTTTGTTTTCTGTTCAGATGCCAAAAAGTGGATATCAATACCTCCTGAGTTTTACACATCGCAGATCTGTTTTACATATCAGAGACAGAGACAGCAACTATTTCCAGTGACTCTGAGACATACTTTGAACATGTGATTAACATGTTGAGTGTTGAAATGTGTGTCGAGCTCATTATACTTGCTCTAAAAGGTTTCAAACTGCACAGATTTAAAAATCTTTTTCTTTGAATAGTTTTCCTGTGCTGTCCCTTTGTGTCAGACTGTTAATGTGCGTCTGGCACCTTCAAATAATGTGGCCTTGTAACCAATTATTTACATGTTGTTTTATCCACAGAGAATCTTTTTTTTTAAATAAATTTATTTATTTTTGGCTGTGTTGGGTCTTTGTTGCTGCACATGGGCTTTCTGTAGTTGGGGCGAGTGGGGGCTACTCTACATTGTGGTGTGCGGGCTCCTCATTGCTGTGGCTTCTCTCTTTGTGGAGCATGGGCTCTAGGCGCTGGGGTTTCAGTAGTCGTGGCACACGGGCTTCAGTAGTTGTGGCTCATTGGCCCTAGAGCACAGGCTCAGTAGTTGTGGCGCACGGCCTTAGTTGTCCCGTGGCATGTGGGATCTTCCCAGACCAGGGCTCGAACCCATGTCCCCTGCACTGGCAGGCGGATTCCCAACCACTGTACCACCAGGGAAGTCCCCACACAGAGAATCTTAAGGTCAAAACATACAACTCGATTAACTACACGTCCTCCTGTTCACATTTCCCTCATCTTTTCTTCATCTTCTGTCTCTGTTTCCTTGGCCCTGTTTATATTAAGTGCTTTTGCCATTATATTTGATTGTCTGTATTCCAGTGAGTTACCACAATGCTTTATGAGACATGGTAGGATATAAATGCATTTAAGTAATATATATGTATGTAGTTTGCTTGAGTGCAGTGTTTTTTGTTTTCTGTACTGAATTCATTAGCATGGGTCTGTATAAAATTTAGCATAGGTCAATATGTAATTTGTAAACCAATAAGGTCTTAAAAGTGAGGAATTAAGTCTTTTAAATTTAATTATTTATTGTAAAGAGCAGAATAGCATACATAAACAGGTGCCTAAGGAAAACTTTTATTCTAATATGGAACTCTCATGAACACCTATTTTTTTTTCTTCTAATGGTATGATAGTAGGCCATTTGATTATTTCTATTTTTATGGCTTTAACTTTAGAACAATGAAATATTCATAAATTTTAAAAAGTATTTTTCTTTATTTGATGAGGGTGGGATACTGGAGAAATGAAAGGTCAAACACCTATTGAGGAATCCATACTTGTCTATATATTGTGTACTTTTATTTCAATAACTGATTTAAAATTCCTAAAAGGATGTTATAATAAGGTATTATGCCATTTTACAGACTGAATTAAGTGAATTTCAGGGAGGTATGAAACTTGCCTAAGGCTATCCAGCTACCAAGCGGTAGAAGTGAGAATTAAATCCAGGTATACCTGTCGCCAAAGTTTCTGCTCATCTCTTTACATCATCCACTTTTAATAGCCAATGCTTTCCTGTTTACAAATATGACTGAGGTTTCCAGACAGTCAACATTCCTTTTTAATCAGATAGAAAAATTCCTGTTGATTCTCTAAAGACATATTCCTTTTCCATTAAGTGACTTTAGTTGTTCAAATAATACTTCCAGACAGTAGTAATCATACAGTTGGAGACTAAGAACAGAACTCAGGGATGTGTCTAGCAGTCAGTAAAGACCAACTGGGCTCACTGATGATATTTACGGTCATTTCCTCTAGACTAACATAATCTTATCAATAAGACCCTAATAATTCACAGTACTGCCCTTGCCTGATTGTTTGTTCTTCTCCCTCTATCACTCTCTCTTTCCCCATATTATTATTATTATTGGCAATTTTTGGTGAATTAAATTCAGGGATTAGTATTCAGGAGTACTAGTCACAAAAGCAGAGAATCTTAGCTCACACCAAAGGAAGAAAATAGAGAAAAAGTATAAATTATATGAATACACACACATATACACATGTGCCACCTATATGTTGGACTTCTCCAAAATCTATTCGGTATCTGCACATTTACTGTATATTAGCAGTAAGACCAGAAATGAGCGTAACACTCTGTTTACAAGGCACAGAAAAGAGACCCAAATATGGAAATTACTAGCAATGAGAATGGGGAAGAAAGACTACAACAAGGAATGTAGATGATATTTTTGTTTCCTAGCTATGATGCCAAATATTGAACTTTCAACTTGAGACAAGGAGGCCATAAAAAGTTGTATTAGTTTTCTAGAGCTGCCATGACAAAGTACCAGAGACTGAGGAGGTTAAACAACAGAAATTTACTCACTCACAGGTCTAGAGGCTAGAAATCTGAGATAAGGTGTCAGCAGGATTGATTTCTTCTCAAGTATCTCTTCTTGGTTTGTAGATGCCATGTTTTCCTTTTGTCTTCCCATGGTCTTCTCTCTGTGCATGTCTGTGTCCTAATATTTTCTTTTTATAAGGACACCAGTCATATTGGATTAGAGCCCACCCATTTGACCTCATTTGACCTCAGTTACCTATTTAAGGGCCTTATCTCCAAATACAGTCATATTACGAGGTATTGGGGGTTAAGACTTCCACATATTAACTTGAGCAGGACACAATTCAGCTGATAATAGAAGATAAGAGTAATTTAAGCAAGTAACTATTGTTTACAGTGAGTTGCTTAAGGATATGAATTTACTCAAGAAAAACAAGAAGAAATTACATAACACTTTACGTTATACAAAGATATTAAATTAATCACCATAACATCCTGGGAGATGGGCATTAAATTAGACTAAGCAAGATGAAGCAACTTATCCAGAATCGCATAGTTGGTACTTTCCAGAATTTAAACCAGGTATTTTCCCAGTTCCATTCTATGTTATATTTTCATTTCATTATTTGAAATGAATTTTGAGTCTTCATTTTCCTTAGTTTCTGAAGTTATATGGGGATAGAATGGAGTTGGATATTTTCAGTGACATTCACACATGGGGAAGGAAATTGAGTCCGGAAGCTTCAGCAATGTTTCCATGGAGAGCACTAACAACAGAACCAGAAACACTGTTATCCTTTTGGTTCAGTGATCTTTCCTGAAGCACTACAAGAATCAATTTTAAGAAGCCCAATGTTTTCCAAACTTTCACCAATGGGCTCTGTAGGGTCCTCTAACAGTATCTGAGAGACTAACTAGTTTTACATTCCAAGCCACTTAAGACAAGGAGTTCTGATTGTTCTCTGTGAGGAAATCAAGGGACAATCATAGATGGTGATTTAGGATAGTTTCTTCAGGGCCCAGGCAAAACCTAATACACAGTAATAATCATTGTTAACTGCATCTTTGACAAGGATTAATCAGGTGTCAAAGAGGTCTATAAATTGGGAGAAATTATGATCAAGGAGAAACATAGACCACAGATATTTAATTAGTGCTCAATTATTTATGAGTTTAACTTTGGTTAACCTAATTTTCCTTCTTCTAGACAATTTCCAATTCATCTCCACAAAGAGACCAGAATAATCACCTTCCCATACAAGATTTATTGTGTTCCTTTAATTTGAAGCATACAGTGACTTCTACATTCACTCCACCAAGTTTTGCTAGGAGAGAAAAGGAGACATTATATTTTGTCTTGAATTAAATATGCCACCATACTTGACTTAGCTAATCCTACTGGAAGCACTTTGAGGGCAGATTCTACAGGTTTGTCTTACATCCCCTATGGAATCAAGCCAAGGGAAGCACACACACACAGTTACAGCTGGAAAAACATTTGTTCTGGGTTAATACTTTTAGCCTTTACCACCAAGATTTTATCACCAAGATCTATCTTTACAGTCTCTACACAGGAGACCTTCTTGCCTTCCCTTTTCATATTGACTAGGAAGGTAAAGGGAAGAACTGAGAAGTACCAAAGTCAGCTAGCAGCCAGCACAGATAAATCATCTGTGGAGATATTGTTTCTTTCAAAAGATATAAACGTAAGAGGAAGTCCTAGTGTTTGAAACAATTGTGCATAATAAAATTCCATGAAAACCTAGAAATCCAGATGCAGATCAGTAACATATTGGTTAAATAAGCTGTTATGTTCATGCAATGGACAAGTGTACATACATTAAGAAGAACGAGATACTCTTTTCTATGAGATTCTCTTTTCACTGAACTCATCAGTGCTGCAAAAACAATGTTACATAATACTTTCTTTAACATTATATCAGGCATCCTCATCTTGTCCTGCATTTATTTCCAGTGTTACTAAAGTCTATCACTTACCTCTTTCTCTTTTAGACATATGATTTCTTCTTATTTTGGAAGCATTCATCAATCCCTATTGTACTCTTTCTTTTAAATTACAAATGAATATTGAATTTTATAAAATATCTTTTGGGGGATATTTCAAGTGATTTTATACTTTTGCTCTCCTTTGACCTTGTTATATGGTAAATTATATTTTGTTATTTTATATTATGCTATTTATTATATATTGTATTCTGTTTACTAATTACATTTATTATATTATAATTACATTATTTTTAAGGTAGCATTTTGTTTTAGATAGATAAAACAACCAGTGGAATAGGAAGCATCTTAAAATTAGATGTAAGAGCATAAGGGAATTGAGATTAAAATAAAATTCACGTTTTGGATCAGTAGCAAAAATTATTCAACAAAAGTGGGAAAATATGGCTATCATAGAATTACTAAATTCTAGATACAGCAACTAGTTGAAAGTTAAAAAATAATGAAAGTGTAAAAGTATCAGAAACCTGGGAGACTTGAAATAAATTATTCATGAGGAATACCTTTCTAAGATACAAAGAAAAAAGGATACATTTAATTATATAAGAATTAAAATTTTCCTCATGGCAAAATGCACTACAAAGGTCAGAAAACAAGCAAAACAAATTGGGAAATATATTTAAAAATGGATATGCTTTCTTTAAAACTTTTGAGAGAAGCGCATGTTTCTTTTTCCTTTAACCTGTTATGTGGGTATTAATCTATAATGTAGGTGCATGGTTCCTTTCCTTTAACCCGTATGTGAGATTTAATCTATATGTTAAGTTCATGGTTCCTTTCCTTTCATCTGTAATGTGAGTGTCAACATGGGGCACTGTTTCCAAGCACAGACTTTGGATGTTCTTGTACTGGTCCCGTCACTGACCATCCACAGAAACTTATAAATGTTGCTTTACTTTCCTGGGGGTTAGAGTCTTAGCTAAGAAATGGAAGCAAAATAGAACTTTCCCCCAGGGATGATAGAAGGTTTAAAGGAGTAAATATGTAAATGACTTAGCACAGTGCCTAGTACAAGAGAGATCAATATAAGTACTTACCAATTTTTTAAAGAGACAGATGAAAGAAATAAAATGTGGTGATTTCAATCTATTGATATATATTCTTGACATTAAACTACCTTTTCATTCATTGGATGACCTAACTTGCTCATGCTTTTTCTCACTCTAGTGAACTTGGGTAGCTAATAACCATAGTTAAAAATTTTTGCTTTTATATTTACAAGTAAATTTGACCTGTAAATTTCTTTTTCCTTACAGTCCTAATCTATTTTCAGTATTAGGATTATATAGACTTCATAAGATGAATAAAGGAGCATTCTTCCTTTGCTACTCTCTAGAAGTTTTTCTTTGTTAATATTGACGTTATCTGTTTAATAGAAGTTGGATAGAATTCACCTCCCAAATGATCTGGCCGGGTCTGGTATTTTCTTGGTGAAAGCTTGTAAACTATTGACTTAATTCCTTTACTGGTGCAAGAACTCCAGCTAAAAATTTCCTCTTGTGTCAGTTTTGATAAACTTTAGGAGCTAGGAAATTGTCCACTTTACAGAAATGTTCAAATTTACTGGCATTTCATATATTCTCTGTTTGTACTCTCTGCTATAACATTGTCCTGATTCTGTATATTATTTACTTACGTTTTTGTTTTGCTTAATCAAAGTGTGTTTTTTTTAAATCTTTTCAAAGAATATTCTTTTGACTTACTAGTTCACCTCAATTTTATACTTTTTTCTGTTTTATTAAGTTCTGCTCATATCTTTATTGTCTATTTTTTCTATGTTCTCAGGGTTTATTGTTTTACTCTTCTGATGTCAATTAAAACACTTGGTTATTAATTTTAATAAATCTTTTTACTTATAAATAGTTGAACTTTTTGAAGATTCCAGCTTAGTTGTAAGTATCTAAGGGTCAGCTCCTCCTCATAGTTGCTGGCCTAAGGCCTAGTTCACCTTATAGCAATGTATATATTGACATTTTTTCCCCTCGACTTTCTGTGTTTTGCTACTTCTCACTTTTCTTTGCAGAGAAGCCCTTTGAAATACCCTTAACTTATTTTACAGCCAATAAGTCTCTAAAATACTGTGTATTTTTTTAGGATAAATCAACTTATATAATTAGGCAGGAAATATGATCTGCCATATTTTTAAAAACAGCATAATTTCACTCTTCTCCACGATTAATCTGCTGTATTACATGACCTTTGAGTTTTTAACTTTATCAATGACATGTACTTTAAAAATGTTTTAAAGATCCTACCCAGTCTTTTAAAACATCCTTGCTCCTTGTTTCAATTCTAGCTTTATGTATATTTTCTGCCTGGCACCTGATTATTCCAACATCTGATGGATGGCCTTGGGAATTTAATTCTGCTATGGATTGTTTTTGCTGATTCTCTCCACTTGTAGCTGATTTCTTCATTATTGTGTAAATTTAGATCATGAGCTCACGTTTAGCTAAACTTTATCTGTGGGAACGCTATAGACCTGTGTTGAAGGTCTGCCTCTCCAGAAAGGGTTTAGTTTTGTGTTTGGAATACCACCGATTTGGGAGCATTTTAAGTTAATTTCTTAGCTTCTGTATGCAAGACCGCAAATAAATTTGCAGCCCAAACACTGTGAACACAGATCTGCGGTTCAGAATTCTCAAGATTTCCTACCTGTTTCCTACCCAGAGCAGAGGCCAAGAGAATTTGTTCTTAGTGTCCCTTTGCCAGCAGATATTTTTTTCTCCTGGCACACCCTTTCATTAAAGGTGAAGCTAGGGATAGATAGGTTTAGTTCTAACTTCCCATCTAGTAGGGATGGAGTCTTACCTCCTGCCTCCCATGTGGTCATGACCATTTAAAAACAAGTCTCTATACCAGGTGTGTCATTCAACTACGGCCTGTATTCCAAATCCAGACAGCTGCCTATTTTTTATGGCCTATGAGCTATGAATAATTTTCACGTTTTAACTGGTAACATTTTAAATGGTTACCTAAGTACCTAAATAATATCCTCAATTTTGCCTCTTTGGTCTACAAAGCCTAAAATATTTGCCATTTGGCTCCATAAAAACAGGATTTCCAGCTTCTGTTCTAAGCTGTCAAGATCTTCACTCCACTCTTAATATAGCTATAACTCTCACACATGTACCACCCTTCCTTCATGGGTCCTGGAAATTTCGACTGCACACTTCCAAAATCAACCACGCACCTAAAAATAAGTTGTGTACATTTAACCTAGCATACTTAACCCTTTTCTTTTAGGAGAGTTTTTCAAGTAATCTTGCCCACAGTATTCTTCAGAACTTCATTAATAATGGCAAAAAATTGGGCTTCCCTGGTGGCGCAGTGGTTGAGAGTCCGCCTGCCGATGCAGAGGACACGGGTTCGTGCCCCGGTCCAGGAAGATCCCACGTGCTGTGGAGCAGCTGGGCCTGTGAGCCATGGCCGCTGAGCCTGTGCGTCTGGAGCCTGTACTTCGCAATGGGAGAGGCCACAACAGTGAGAGGCCCACGTACCACACAAAAAAAAAAAGGCAAAAAATTAAAACAACTTAACATTCAACAAAAATGGGAATTGTTCATAACAATTATAGAGGCACATACAGTAGAAAACTATAAACTGTTATTGAAACAGTGAGACATAACTTTTTATTCTTAAAGAACTATGTTTATTTAGGTCCCTTTTGTTTAAATAACTATATTTCTGTGTATGTATGTATACAGTCATGTATTTATATACACATACATTATTTGTATGATATATTTATAGAAACATATGAAATACATACCTATACACATACCTCTGATTTATATTTGTATGCATACACAGGAATATAATTATATATTACATATTTATATACATTGAACTGAAAGCTGGTGGTATACATATATGTCGTGTATAAATGTGTGTCTACGTGCATGTGTAGAAAAGCAGGTTGAGAGATATGGAAGCATGAGTTAGGGTTCAAGATTTTAAAAGTAGCTATGTGTAGGTAGTGAGGTTAAGGCCCATTTGATTGAAAATATTGCATATTTTTACATCAAGTGTTGTGATGACCAGATTCCTATGTAAATAAAATTATAAATAGCTATACATACTCGTATGTGTAATGTATAACTAAAAGATATATAGTTTTATATATGTATTATATTTATATTATATAATACAATTATCTTATACTAATACATTATATATTGTGTTATATAGAATATATTAACTATAGTGTATTATATCAGATAGTAATAATTATATATTTCTATATTATGATATAATTGTTTTATAATCAGTATTACAGGCTATATCATATTAATATTATGAACATATTAACCATATAAATACATTTCATTACTCATATATTTTGTATATAATATATGCTAGGCAAAAATATGTATTAATATAATACATAATTGTTATACATTAATATAAATATTAGTATATTACATTTATACATCAATATAATATTTAATATTGGTATATTTATATTATTTTTAATATATACATAGCTAATGCTCTTTAAAGCCATCTGCTACAAGTAGAATAAGACCAGGAGTACGGCCAAAGCAAATTGTAAAAATATTAGATTACTTATATTCATTTATATGTCATTTTCCTGGAATCTGCATCTGGCTATTAGAGAGGACACACAGCAAAATCAACAAAAAGTGCCCAGGACATAGGATCCTTTATTCATTGGAACCTCAAAGGAAACACAGTGCTATTCAGTCCCCCTTCAAAGAGCCAAGAGCAAACCTTGAAGCACCCAGTAAAAGCCAATTCAAACAAAAAAGCTTTTCCACTTAAACTGGAAAAAGTTAAGTTCCCAAGAGACCCCCTACATCAACCACTGAAGCTCATTTGGCAGTAAAAACAATAATGTTCACCGAACAACAAGAAACGCAAAACAATAGGTGTTTTACCAAAAACACAAAAAAGCAGCTAATTAGTGTCTTTCCTCTTTGAAAGAAGGGGGTGGGAAGTGGGCAGAAGACCTGATAGGAAAGATAAAAAGAAAAGGAAAAGGAAAATAACAGTTTCCAGTTTGACACTCAAGCTGTCTTCTGCATCCATTTTGTCAAGACCACCAAGTTAATGTGGAGGCTTTTTCCTCCTTCCCTTTTCTTTTCATGAGACTGATCACAACCAGCACTGCAGATTCCATCGAATTAAGGAATGCTGTTGCCTACATGTGTGAATGAGCTGTGAGTAAAGTACTGAAGTAGAGGACACCTAAAGTGAAACGTCTTCATGAATGTCCACGTGGCTGAGCAGCAAGTTAACCTTTCCTACATGTGCTAAAGAAGATGAGTTGGGTTTTATTTTATTTACTTTTCCCTGGACTGTGTTGAATGACTATCGTCGACAAGTTCAGCCTACTTTTTGCTGAGGATTAATGCACTGGGAGAGCTGAGAGAAAACTGAACAATAGAGCTGTCTTTTTCTTGACCAGTTCACCTTAGTTTCCCAAACTCTAAGTCTTTCCCGAATTCTTTCTCCTTTTTATTGTAGTAAAAGGAACATAACACAAAATCCACCATTTGGATCATTTTACAATTCACCGTACCATTCAGTGGAATTTACTACTGTCACAATGTTGTGCAACTATCACCACTGTCCAACTACAAAACATTTTCATCACCCCAAGAGGAAACATACACCCATTTTGAGGAGTCATTCCCTACTTCCCTCTCTTCCAACCCCCTGGCAACCACTAATGTAGAATCTTTTCTGTGTGTATGGATTTGCCACTGCTGGACATTTCATATAAATGGAACCACACAATATATAGCCTTTCGTGCCTGACTTTTTTCACTTAGTTGCATCCATGATGTGGCATGTATCAATAATCCATTCACTTTTATGGCTGAATTCCCTGATCCTGTTTTCTTCATACTGTTTGAATAACAGTTGGCCCAACACAATTCTGGTGCCTGTTTTCTAGCTCTGCCCTGTAGCTCCCTAGTTTCATGACACGGGACAGCATAGAAAGAAAGACCCAAGGAAGAAAACAGCTAAGATGAAAAAAAGGAAAAAAACATTTCTCAAGAGAGCCAAATCTAAGCTAGATCCTCTCTAGGGCTAGAATATCCAGATCTGCTCAGGGTGGGGATTGATTGTCAATCGCAAGAGTGGAAGAGTCAAAAAGAGAGCAGACCCTCAGAGGGCAGTGTAGGGCCTCATATGCTTCCCTGATCATGTTAAGTATTCCACCCTTGGCAGAAGGGCTCTTTTAATGCCTGACCCTGTATCTCCCTGGGTAAAGTAATGTAGTAGCAAGGAAGGGGAAGTCTGGAACTCTCTCTTAAAGTGGACCACCATTTTCTCTGTGTTAACACTAAGTCTCTTCAATTAACCCTATTACTTCTACCCTAAATTTCTTTTGCTAATATAAGGAACTTTTCTCATTTGTTGGCAAATTTTTCCTCTTCTGCACAACTCACTTCACAGTTCATCTCATCTGGTAGGTGGTCAAGATCAAGGTTACTCCCACACTAATACTGGACTGACTGGTATCATCTCCTACCCGCTTGGAGTGTGTGGTGTAAGTTTACAAAGTTAGAGCTAACTCTGAGGCAGCTGTGTTATCTTACCTTCAGGGACTGTGCTTTGTGTGTAATAAGCAGTCGGTTAATATTGAACCAGTAGAACAAATAGATTCACAGAAAGATGAATGACTCAATGACTTTGCATGAATAGAGTGATCCATACAGGTGAACCAGAGATCTGGTTCAATATATTCTTCAACAACACCTAGTTATATGCTTTTATTATTATTATTGATTTCTTTCATTCTTTTATCTTTTTAAAGTCTAGAGCATGCCCTTACCAGAACATAGATATCAACATCAATTTTATCTAGAAAACTTGTACTGTAGTGCCTATGTTTCTAGTTATTATTTAATATTTAAAATATAGCATTCTTACAGTCATTTTTGATCAATCTAAATTTTTATAGAAATTATAACATCTGGATGGAGAAGGAGATAAGAAAGAGGATTGACTTGAAGTTTGAAGTTGCTTATACTTATGGCTCCTCTGTAAATGCTATTACTCCTCTTTTTTTTTCCAACAGCTCTAGCATTTTTTTTTTTAATTGAATGAAAATTCTTTAGAGCTTTACGGTTTTCAAAAGTTTCACACACATGATTTCATATAATCCCATAATAATGCTTTTTTCCCCTACCCTTATATTGGCCCTCCCCCCTTCCTTCTCTCAACTGGTAACTACTAGTTTGTTCTCTATATCTGTGAGTCTGCTGCTTTTTTGTTTTATTCACTAGTTTGTTGTATTTTTTAGATTCCATATATAAGTGATGTCATACAGTATTTGTCTTTCTCTGTCTGACTTATTTCACTTAGCATAATGCCCTCCAAGTCTATCCATGTTGCTGCAAGTGGCAAAATTTTGTTCTTTTTTATGGCTGAGTAGTATTCCATTGTGTGTGTGTGCATGCACATATGTGTGTGTGTGTATACCACATCCTCTTTATCCATTCATCTGTTGGTGGATAGTTAGTTTGCTTCCATATCTTGGCAATTGTAAATAATGCTGCAGTGAACATTGGGGTGCATGTATCTTCTTGAATTAATGTTTTTGTTTTTTCTGGATATACACACAGGAGTGGAATTCCTGGGTCATATCATAGTTCTATTTTTAGTTTTTTGAGAAACCTCCATACTATTTTCCACAGTGACTGCACTGATTTACATTCACACCAACAGATTCCCTAACACAGAGGAAAAGTTTCTTCCTCCCCCTGACACACTATTGCTATTGTATTATTGTTCTTGCTGATGTTGTTATTGTTATTATCATTATTTTCTACAGCAGCTTGAGCTCTTTCTTTAGTTTGGAAATCCCAGTGCCTGGGAGAATGATCCCCCATGCACTTAGCCTGTGTATAATTAGTGTTTGTAGGAGAATAAAATTATGTTTGAGGCTTTATGAAAGTTTTATGAGAATTTCCAGATACACTAGGAGCAACAGCTTTATTGAGATCCCTGAAGTTGTGTATTAGGAAATGTGAACAAGAACTGGAAAAATGAGACTTGTCATTTATCATGTACAATCATCTCCAGTGTGTTTTACAGAGTGTTGAAGTCTTTTAGAGCTTAAATAACGTTTTTGATTCCTACCTTAGGTTGCTGGGGATCTGAATGAAACTCACTTTTTTACCTCATCATTGGCATTCTTGAATAAAACCAAGAGGGAAGCCTCAGAAGAACCAGTTGCTCGATGAATGGGACTGTAGGTAGTGAGAGCTGATCCTTGTGATACCAGAATGAAATAAAAGAGGCAAGGCATTCTTGATTCTTTGGGCACGTTACCTAATACATTTGTGCCTCAGTCCTCTTCTGTTAAATTCGGCTCATAATAATATTAATAGTAGTAGTAGTAGTAATTCATAGGCTTGTTGTGAAATTATGTATTTAGACTGCTTATCCCCATGCCTGTTACATAGTAAGAGGCATTAAAGTGTCTGTCCCTGGACAAGATTTGAATGAAAATTAATTCTATACAATTTTATGTGTTATTTAAACTAGGAAGATGACCAAAATTTCTCTTAATAATTCTAGACAAGGGCTCTATAACTTATCATTTAGGAATAACCTTTTCCTTCTCTGTAACTTTGAGGGGACTAGCTGTGCTTAGATTGAACAGTAGTCCTTATCTTATTATAGATATCTAGATATCTAAGGCCTCAACAACTAAACTCATGTTCTGGTAAAGGCAATTCAGCAAGCAACAAGCTCATGACAGAAGCCACATAATGTCAGTAACTGCAAGTTGTTTTCTAGATGTGTGTTACTAAACTTCTAAAGAGGAGGGCTTTTAATGGGGGCCAGACCAAGGCACTGAGATGTTATAACTGTGGCAGTTTCTTGAGGCAGAAAGAGAAGGCAAATGATAGCAGTTCTCCAGGGCCTTGAGCTCAAAGCCTCTGTGTCTTCCAACCTAAAGCTCACTGCTAAAGAGCATTTAGACAACTATTTGATAACATGGAGAGCAACCAGAAATAATGTCATATGTTGGCAAATATACATCAGAAGAAATGATGGACACTTATTTTTTGTTTTAGGATAATTAATGGAGGTGCATAAATTGTCAGTGTGCAGGTCAGTTAATTAAGAAATAAAACATTATTAAAAACTGGAGAAGTTTATACCATTTTTCTAGATTTCACATATATGTGTTAATATACAATATTTGTTTTTCTCTTCCTGACTTCCTTCACTCTGTATGACAGTCTCCAGGTCCATCCGCATCCCTAAAAATGACCCAATTTTGTTCCTTTTTAAGGCTGAGTAATATGGCAGAAATAGAGGCACAGATGTAGAGAACAAGCG
The DNA here is from genome assembly GCF_963455315.2 of Globicephala melas. NCBI lineage: Eukaryota > Metazoa > Chordata > Mammalia > Artiodactyla > Delphinidae > Globicephala > Globicephala melas. The sequence continues at coordinate 101,136 of NW_027207386.1, forward strand.
TATGGACACCGGGGTGGGGGGAAGCAGGGTGGGGTGGTGGTGGTGGTGGGGGTGGTGGTGGGATGAATTGGGAAATTGGGATTGACATATATACACTAATATGTGTAAAATAGATAACTAATAAGAACCTGCCATATAAAAAATAAATAAAATTAAAAAAAAAAACGCAGAAGTGCTCCCTGTCTTCCTCTGCAATCACTGTCTCTGGTAGGTAACACTACCCTGCGATTCTGTAATCTCAAAATTAAAAGTTAAATAAGAGGTACGTGGCAAATACTTTTTTTAAAAACAGGTTTGTCAAAATTATTATCATAAAAATCAAACCTAAAATCAAATATTAGTAGTAGTGATAAAATAGATCATGACCTGATAAAAGGAGCAATTCATCCCAAATTTAAAATAAAAGCTGTAATCTATATATGCCTAGCCACGCAGCCTCAAAATAAGTGACAAAGATTGACATGATTATCAATAAATTGACAAAGCCAAAACTATATAATTTCCTGTATTTAACTTCTTATTTTGGAAGTAGAAATAGATGATTTTTGTTCATTTGTTTCTTTTTTTATTATCATTATTTTGAGTGGGGAGTGCTGATCACTCACTGTTATAAACCACTAGTATACAATTTCTATGACTTGTAGATAGACCATAAAATTTACTAAAAGTTATTATTTGATTTTCTTCACAGAGCACCTTAAATAGTTAAAGTTTGTTAATATTTCCTACTCATCAGGAATATATATTAACTATTGCCTATAGTAATGATTTCAGAACATATGCTCCTGGAGTGCTGCCTAATTTGAAATAATACCTATTCATAGGGAGGCGGAAAGCTAAGCTGGGACGAAGTGAGAGAATGGCATGGACGTATATACACCACCAAATATAAAATAGATAGCTAGTGGAAAGCAGCTGCATAGCACAGGGACATCAGCTCAGTGCTTTGTGTCCACCTAGAGGAGTGGGATAGGGAGGGTGGGAGGGAGACACAAGAGGAAGGAGATATGGGGATATATGTATACATATAGCTGATTCACTTTGTTATACAGCAGAAACTAACACACCATTGTAAAGCAATTATACTCCAATAAAGATGTTAAAAAAAAGAAAGAAATAATACCTATACAGACACAATTCAGTAAGAATATTGCTTATCTTTTGACTCTGCAAATGTTGTTCAATCAGTTCAACTCCAATAAGTTTTCTTGAAACTACTTGAAGATATTCCTGCAATGTGGAACTTTTAAAGAACTACATATGATTTGATAAGTTTGGAACGTATATTAATGACTAAATTGTCTTTATCTATCCACCTACATATCAAACATCTACCTATCATCAATCTATTATCTATCTATGATTTATCCATAAAGTCTCCTTATGCCTTGATAAGTGTAAGTATAGCTATAGCTTGTTTTTTATTTATTAATCAAGCATTTATTGATAAGTTGCTGATGAAATTCTAGGCACTGAGGACAAAGCAATGAACAATGGCCTTACATGTTCATGTTATGGCTTTATGATTAACTATAAAACTTTGAGTTTACTGTGGTGCAGACTCTTTGGGTTCAGAACATGTCTTATGGTTCTTCTTCATGTACTTTTAAGTCCCTTGCTGTTCTGTAGCCAAGTATGGCCCAGAGTTTTTTTGATGCAGTTGTCCCAAGTTGATACACTGATTTTTGCTGAATTCTTTAATCTCTTTATTTGTATTTGCTCCAGTGTCAAGCTTTGAAGGCTGATGCTTTCTATTGCAAATGTACACACTTTATTAACTGTGTTTATTGATCTACCTATTTCTATTCATATTCACTATTTTATAAAACATGAGAGAAATTTTATTGCTACTTACCTGCAGTATCAATGCATTCCTCAGACTATCTCCTGTCTGTAAGGATTGGGATATTACCTTCTACAAAATTTCTTTTGAATATATTATGTAAATAGTTTTAAGAACCTTTCTGGCATTTGGGAAAAAATACCACACAGATAGACTCATCATGAAAACTGGGCATGAACCATACATTTTTGTTATTCTTTTTCTATTGTTGTATTTCTTATTGTTATAAGTTGTTTCATTTCACCATTGTCAAACACCCTCTATTTCCATTGCCGCAGCTAAAATTAAAAGCTCAGAGTTTCTCTCTTCAACTGTGTCACGTCCACAGATAAATAACATAATATTTATTAAGTCAGTATACTTGAGATTCAGTGTCTTATTATTATTATTTTTGTGTGTGTGTGTGGTACACGGGCCTCTCACTATTGTGGCCTCTCTTGTTGCGGAGCACAGGCTCCGGATGCGCAGGCTCAGCGGCCATGGCTCACAGGCCCAGCCGCTCTGCGGCATGTGGGATCTTCCCGGACCGGAGCACAAACCCGTGTCCCCTGCATTGGCAGGCGGACTCTCAACCACTGCGCCACCAGGGAAGCCTCTCAGTGTCTTATTAACAAAATATAACATAAGTCCTTTTAGAAATTTACTGAGATTAGTATTCCTAAATATACTGGAAAAAAAAGGCAAAAATTGTTAAATTTTTCTGTGAAAAAATTATTTTTATTAAAACATTATATTACCTTTTAAATACTTTATATTTAAAATGAGGTCTTTTTTTAAAGAAGTGAGTTAGATCTTATTTAATAAAACTTGTGGTAAACATTTATTTAAAGAGGTCTCTGGCCTATTATGTCTCCTTAGGGAATAATTTTTTATTATTTTTCCCAATCTCCAGCTTTAGGAAGTATTGTCAAGGCATTTAGATTTTACAAATCTAGCTACATATAAGCTTTTATAAATAAAGTAAAACTGCACATTAATTAAGCTAATTACTCAGTGGGTTTTATAATAATTAAGGCTGTATTTTAATTCTTACATGGTTGAGAGAGACAGCAAATGTTTTCATTGGAGTATGAGGACATAATTTGATCTACTCTACATAATAGTTGCTATATTATGAAGAAGAGGTTTTAAATAAAACTTTCTATAAAATAAGTGTACATTATACAGTGAGGGTACTAACTGCAATTTATTTGGGGAAATGCTGAAATATAACATGATGGTGAAGTAGAATGACATCTCAGATTCTCAAAATACATGTAAAATTATTTATATCCGTTTGTTTTTCCATTTACCTCTCTTTCCATTACAAGTTATTTACAGTAACTCATAAGTTTTCAAAAATTAGCAAGATATAATGCATTAGATATGTAAGAAGAATGTAGTGAATAGAAATTCAGAATGGTAATTTAAAATAGTGACAGAATACAGTGCCAGAATTTTGACAAAGCCTGTCAAAATCCATTTTATAGTTTTGAAAAGAATAGATAAAGAACCCCAGGGAAAAAAGGACAAAGAGTATGCAAAAGTAAAAGTAAGCATAATATGCTTAGTGAAATAAGTCAGACAGAGAAAGACAAATACTGTATGGTATTACATGTGGAATCTAAAAAATAATACAAATGAATGTATATGCAAAACAGAAGCAGATTCAGAGATAAAGAAAACAAACTTGTGGTTACCAAAGAGGAGAGGGAAGGAGGGGAGGGACAAATTAGGGGTATGGGACTAATAGATACAAACTACTATATATAAAATATATAAGCAACAAGGATATACTGTATAGCACAGGGAGTTTTAGCCATTATCTTGTAATAACTTAGAGTGGAGCATAATCTGCAAAAATACTGAATCACTATGCTGTACACCTGAAACTAATATAATATTGTAAGTCAACTATACAATTTACAAAGTAAATCAAATGAATTAGAAAACAAGTGTCTTACTCAATATATCTAAAAATATATAGAATAAAACTGATAAACTGTTGGCAAATATAATCAAGAAAGTTTAAAATAAGAAAGAAGGAGGAAGAGAGGGAGACCCAAAAAGAGGAAAGGAATTCAAGGATAAAGGAACTCAAGTGAATACATTAGCACAGTCTCTTACTCAAAACCGTGAGCCCAGATGTATTTTGGTATCAGAACTTTTGAGAATTTAGAAATGGAACGTAGTGCATATATTGTTATTGCATTTCTAACAAGAATCAAATGATTCATCATTTGATGATGAATATTATCCATAGACTGTAAAACCAGGCAACATTACATGTTATTTTAATAACCTATTATGACTTTGATACAAGTGATGCACATAAGGAAAATTCTTGCCAAATCCCACTGCTAAAACTAAATTTCAGAATAATAATCAATTTCAGTTTCATATAATATAATTATACCCCATGATCAAGTAAATATGTTTTAGGAATGCAAATGTAGTTCAGTATTAAAATATACAACAGGGGGCTTCCCGGGCTTCCCTGGTGGCGCAGTGGTTGAGAGTCCGCCTGCCGATGCAGGGGACACGGGTTCGTGCACCGGTCCGGGAAGATCCCACATGCCACGGAGCAGCTGGACCCGTGAGCGTGAGCCATGGCCGCTGAGCCTGTGCGTCCGGAGCCTGTGCTCCGCAACAGGAGAGGCCATAGCCATGAGAGGCCTGCGTACCGCAAAAAAAAAACCAAAAAACAGATTCAGTAAGAAAATAAAATTTTTCATTTAGTCTGTGGCAAAATATTTCTAGATAAAGTCACTATAAGTTTATAAATAAATATCTTCTTAATGTTATCTTTGGCATGGTGGAGAGTATAAAATTCCAGATGATTTTTTAGCTTCTACAATATAGCAATAAGAGTTCCCTCATTAGAGTTAAAAACGAAGTGTGATCAGTGATTGCTCTGCTTTCATTAAACTTTGTTTGAACATTTAAGCCGTGGAAATACTGAGAATAGAAATTAAAATTCTAAGTAAAGGAAAGAAGGGTCAAATATTATTTTCTAAATTTGTAGATGGTATCTTTATAAAATTTAAGATGATCAGTTAGGGGAGAGGAATGCAGTTATTCTTACACATAGAAGAGTTAACTGCTTTTTACCATAATCAAGAGGTTTTTTTTTTTTAACACAATCATGACAGTTAAAAAATATATCATATAAATGTAATCCATTTATAAAACCAACAAAAGCATAAAATCCCTAGGAATTAACTTAACAATAAGCATGAAGGATATGTAACACTTTTACACCAAATTAATTGATATTTTTAATTGATTTCAAAACTTCATAAGCATATATTTTAAATTATCCCTATTATCATCTTACTTGACATTGTGAAAAATCCAATTCAATTTGCATAAACAATAATTTATGAGAAACTACACCAAGCTATAATATAAAATATGTAATGATAAGCAGGAACAGGAAAAAATGTTAATTGCAAAGTGAAAAAAACTCAGGGTATATATATATATATATATATATATATATATATATATATATATATAAAATGATGGCAATTTTCAAAAAACAAATATATATATATGTTTTTATGTTTCTTATATATATTTTATATATGTTTGTGTATATATTATGTAGGAACATTTATATGGTGTTTTGTACGTTTGTGAGTGTATAAATTTAATATTAAATATATGCCACCCAAATTAAAGGCAAAGAAAACATACCAATGTATCAACATACTTGTCTTTGTGAGTTGGGACTATACATATTTTCACCATTTTTTCCACTTTTTTGACAAAACATAATTTGTCTACAACAATCAAAATTGCTTATGTAAAATACTTAAAAGTTAATGCACATACAAAGTCATGGGCATAAAAAAATTCCATGCTAAAATGTTTCATCCTTATTAAATATTATTTTTCCATGTGACTCTAACTTATTTATTTATTTATTTATTTTGCGGTACGCGGGCCTCTCACTGCTGTGGCCTCTCCCGTTGCGGAGCACAGGCTCCGGATGCGCAGGCTTAGCGTCCATGGCTCACGGGCCCAGCCACTCCGCGGCATGTGGGATTTTCCCAGACCGGGGCACGAACCTGTATCCCCTGCATTGGCAGGCGGACTCTCAAGCACTGCGCCACCAGGGAAGCCCTGACTCTAACTTTTATAAAAGCTAATATAAATAAGTAATAATAACCAGTCTTTAATAATCACATTCATAGTGTTTTATTCAGGAAAAACACATCTATTACTCATGTTGAAATTAGAAAAAGATTTTCCCTAAGGAACATCATAGAAAGCTTCCCCTGTAATTTCATTAATTGCATCTTTGCAAATTTTTACATAAAAGAGTGACAATTTTCATGTGATTTTTTAAAGTAATGTTCCAAATAGTGTGCTTTCATCTTCCAATTTAATTCAGCAAAAGCAATTACAAGCTTGGCCAATCTAGCAAGGTCCAAATATGTAGTTAACTGATGGTTAAAGTTAATCCAGGGATAGATTTATTAAAAGCATAATTGGTATATAAATACTATTTTATTGTAAATATGCCAGTAATGTAGAAGGAGATAAATTAGAAATTGGAATTTTCTTTTTAAACTGATAAACATTTTCCTGAATACCATACCCTTTCCCAGTGGTAACCTGTCTTCAAAGTTTGCTGAGTGTGTCATTCTTGAAATTTTCTATGCATTTATCTAGTTTACTCACTAAATCTATATAACATTTTGTTCAGTTTTTTACACTATATGTTTACCTCTAGCCCTATTTACTGATCTCTTTTGTCAAGAATTGCTATCATATTTTTCAAGTGCTTTTGCATTATCTCTCAAGATGGCCTTGTTGTTTTATTTTTTAATCTGTTAATATATGGGATTGTATTGATATATGTATTAATTATCCTCAAATTCTTGGATTAACCCTATTTGGTTATGTTGAAATAGTTCTTTAAAACACTGCTGGAATTTATTTTCTAATGTTTTAGCTGGAAACTTTTAATCTGTCTTTGTAAGTGAAATTGGCTTGCACAATGTGGGGTGTGTGTGTGTGTGTGTGTGTGTGTGTGTTGGTATCTGACTTATTTGGATAGCATGTAAATAATATCCTCATAGAATGAACTGGCAAAGATATTATATTTTCCACATTCTAAAATAGTTTATATGGCATGCAGTTATTTTTTTCCCTGAAGATTAGTTAAAAAATATTTCACATATAAATTTTTAAAGAGTGATGATTTTAATAACATTTATCACGTTACTGTAAACTAGTATGAAAAAAGGAGGCTTTTGGTCCTGAAATGATTGGCTTTCTGTTTTGTCTTTAATCTTTCTACCCCACATGTATGTGCCATCCTGACCCTTCCTGACAGGAAGATGATAAAAGGAAAAATGTAATTTAAAAAAATATATCTAGCTTAAGGTACTAGTAAGTGATGGCATTTTTACCTGGGGACTAAATTGTATTTTAAAATAAACAGAAGTTACACTTTTCATCACTTAGATGACTAGTTGTCCAGATCTGCCTTACTTGTTCTCTAGCCATCATTGCCTGACAGGTTCTCATTGGCCCAGAGACTGTCTGTATCTGTTTGTACTAAGTAAGTGAAGATAAAAATTTGGCATGACTTTTTTTTCAAGAATGCATTCTCACTTAATGAAAAATATTGGATTGTTGAGTACTCATGGACTAAATCTGAAGGACATTTTGATCAAACCATCCAAACTTCATTAAAATCAAGTGGAACATTTACTTCATTATTTCCTTTCCATAAAATGTACTGTTTTCAAATGCAAAGAAAGTTCAATGCTGCAACATTATGAGCAATTAATAAAGGCCTCATAAATTTCATAGTACCTATCATGACAATAGAGAAATTCCTACAAGTCTTCACATTCTCACTGTTGCCAATAGTGTAATTACAGAGACAATGGAGCGTTTTTTTAAAAAAAAATGAATTTCATAGTCAAGGACCAAACTGATAGCTTAGCTGATTTTAGCAACCTTTATGTCTTATAAAAGGTCAAAGCACTGTCCTTTTTTCTCCATTGGTTTTATTGAATATTTTATGAAGATAATTTTAAGCAAGTATCAATATGTATTTCACACAGTGCCTGCCTACAGATGCTGTGAGAGGGAAAATTCTGTTTCCTCCGTCTTCCAAAGCTGATATTATATTTGAATCTTTGTCAGAAACATCCATTGCCAATGATATATAAGTAATGTTGTGGTATAACTTGATGATACTTGACTAACATTAATTTTTTCATCAGAATTTTTGTATTTTAAGCAAAAATAATATTTCTCGCTTGATTTTAACACACTTAGTGTGTTGGTTCCTAGCAGAAAATATGCTTGGGCAAATTTTGAGTTGAAGAATGTACTTCCTTTTAAAAACTACTTAGAAAATGAGACATTCCTTTGACATTAAAAAACTATGAATTCAGTACTATATGACTAATTTGGAAGCTATGTAGAAAGCATTGGGTGTAGTGGATTTGAAACTTTCAGAGAAATACACAAAATGTATTTTGCATTGTAATATGCTATGAGCATTTATAGCCCAAAACCCATGATGGAACTGTGGAAACAATGCATTGGCATTAAAACTTTATTTTCAGAGATTATAAAAAAGAAGAAACACTTACTTTCATACTGTTAATAGATAGAATTATGCATTCATCTCATCTACACATGTTATCAAGTAACTAAGATAAGAGCAACAGCAAATACAACTGTTTCATTCAACTGAAAATTATATTCTGAATAGTTTAAACATTATTCTAATTAACCTATGTCTTAATATCATGGTAAATATTATCAAATAGTACTGCACAATGTTCTATTTTATAATTGTCAATTAAAGGTTATTCATAAAAAAATGAAAGCAAAATTCAGTGAGGTGGATAGTTAAGACACCAAAACTTCTAAATATAAACATAGAACAATGCTGAAGGACTTGAATTTTACTTAAATTAAGTAGAATTGCTGTTAGTATGAAACCATTAATAACTGGTTATTAACCTTGAAGACTGGGTGAACAGAGGATTGACCATACAGGGCATATTGCTACTGAGCTGCAAAGTGTTACCAATTACCCTTCTGGTTCTTAGTGAAATTTAAAGTATAGATTTCATTTCCAAATTCTGATATGGTTTGGGATTTAGTTACCTTGGAGACTGCTTCTCTACCCTTGCCAGAAAAAGGATCATTTGAGGGTTCCCATTGTTTCCAGCTTAGAACAATTGAGAAATTACAACATTTCTTTTGAAATATACTCATAGTTCAAAATTTCCACTATAAAATGCATCAGCAGTATAAATTCCATATCATCAGTAACTGTGTACCACTGTTCATGTAATAGCCTATCATTGAATGCATATTTGTGACTGGCACTGTCCTAAGGCTCTACATAGATAATCTCACTTAATTTCACAAGAGAATACTGGATTTGTTCATTAGTGCTAACATTGTTTTGGTGGAGCGTTTAGGATTTTCTATGTACAAGATCATATCATCAGCAAACAGAGATAACTACACACACACATACACACAAATTCTATTGGTTGTGTTTCTTTGAGATCCCTGATTTATACATATGTCTTCTTTCTATTTTAACAGTTTTTATCTGTGCTGTAAATTTTTGATTGATTGAATGGGGTGTGATTCTATTTATTATCTTATCCCCTTGAAAGAAAAGAACGTGGTTTGCTTTTAAAGCCTAACACAAAGATTACAATTCTGGGCTTGATTTTGAAGGAAACACATCCAGGGTGATGAAGATGAAAAAAAGGGAATAAAAGGAAGATGAGGCTAGAAAAGATACATAGCAGTAATCCATAAACAGAAACACCAAATTATTTAGTAGATGTTTGTTGCACTAGGCACATGAGACTAACTCATCTTAGAATTATTCATGGAAGAGAGAATTAAGGGAGAAGTGATATGTTCAGCTTTCTTTCTCTTATTACTGATTCACCAATATTAATTACAAAGGGATGCAACAACCCCAGACTTTATGGTTGCAATATATGTCTAATCAGAAAGCCATATTTGCTGCCCTATAGTGTAGTATTTTGTCCAAGAATGGATTTGAGATCCCATGAAAATGCAACCTCAAAGAAAAGAACAAAGAAGACATTCAGAGGAATTGAAGAAGTAACAGACACACATAACCTTGCCCAATTCAGTCCACTCATTGTGCCACTTAAATATTTTATGACTTCCCATTTTATCTTAGTTCTATATTCTCCATTTTTTCCTCATGTTAATAAATCATCCCTACTTTATAAATCAAGGAGAAGTATGAGTCTAATTAGTCAGTCTCCTCCAAAATATCAGCTAATTATTGGGTTGACCAAGCAGTTCATTCATTTTTTTCCATAAGAGGGCTCTAGTAGTACTTAGTTGTCTTTAACTTCATTCAAAACAATTTTCTTAAATTGTATTGTGACAGCTGTCATATCAGTGTGCATTTAAAAAAACATCAGAATTGGTGAATTTTTGTGTAGCCATTTTAATACTGAAGATGGAAGAATAAAAGCAACATTTTCGGCATATTATACTTTATTATTTCAAGAAGGGTAAAAACACAACTGAATCGCAAAAAAAGATTCGTGCAGTATATGGAGAAGGTGCTGTGACTGATCAAAAGTGTTGAAAGTGGTTTGCGAAGTTTTGTGATGGAGATTTCTCGCTGGATAATGCTTCACGGTCGGTAGACCAGTTGAAGTTGGTAGCGATCAAATGGAGACATTAATTGAGAACAATCAACGTTATACCACGTAGGAGATAGCAGACATACTCAAAATATCCAAATCAAGCATTGAAGATCATTTGCACCAGCTTGGTTATGTTAATCACTTTGATGTGTTTGGGTTCCACGTAAGTTAAGCAAAAAATCCCTTCTTGACCATATTTCCACATGCGATTCTCTATTGAAACATAACAAAAAGTTCCGTTTTTAAAACAAATTGTGATGGGTGATGAAAAGTGGATACTGTACAATAATGTGGAATGGAGGAGATCGTGGGGCAAGTGAAATGAACCACCACCAGCCACACCAAAGGCTGGTCTTCATCCAAAGAAGGTGACATTGTGTATATGGTGAGATTAGAACGGGGTCCTCTATTATGAGCTCCTTCTGGAAAACCAAATGATTCATTCCAACAAGTACTGCTCCCATTTAGACCAACTGAAAGAGGCACTCGATGAAAAGCACCCGGAATTAGTCAACAGAAAACGCATAATCTTCCATCAGGATAGTGCAAGACCATGTGTTTCTTTGATGACCAGGCAAAAACTGTCACAGCTTGGCTGGGAAGTTCTGAGTCATCAGCTGTATTCACCAGATACTGCACCTTCGGATTTCCATTTATTTTGGTCTTAACAAAATTATCTTAATGGAAGACTGTAAAAGGCACTTGGAATAGTTCTTTGCTCAAAAATAAAAAGTTTGGGGAAGATGGAATTATGAATTTGCCTGAAAAATAGCAGAAGGTAGTGAAACAAAAGGGTGAATACGTTGTTCAATAAAGTTCTTGGTGAAAATGAAGAATGTGTCTTTTATTATTACTTAAAAACCAAAGGAACTTTTTGGCCAACCCAATATCATTGCTTAGAAGTAAAAGAGGCTCATCATTAGCTATCACTTTGGCTAGTCTGGCTTATTTGTTTAGAAGAGGGACCAAGGTTGTCATTCCCAAGGAGTCTGATCTGTTAAATGCTATGTCCTTATTAGGCAGTTGTTTTAGTTGTACCTTGATAGTCATTACCATGCATGACACTATGTTTCATGTCATATTATAGTTATAGTTATATAATATATAGTTATAATTATAGTCATATGTTTTGGATTGATTTTCCTAGTCAATATAATAATTCCTATTTGGCCTATAAGACTAGTGACATGAAATTAAAGTCCCTAATTGGTAATACAATTTCCAATTTAGTAGAAGATCCTGTTGTATTCCTCTAGCAGAAATGTTTCCCATTTCTGATTTGAAGGAACCAGAAATTCTAACCCAGAAGAATATAATATTGGGGGGACAGAATCAAATTTTATAAATGAATCTCTGGGTATTATTTTAAGGGAGATAATTTCTACTCTTCACACATTCCCTTGGCTCCCAGAGGTGTGTATTATAGCTTTAGCAAGCAATTTTATACATTGGATTTTGGTTCAAGGTGTATACCAGATCAAAGAGGACAGTGCCAGAGCCTGTGCCTTGGATGAGGTTTCATCACTGTGTTCCAATATTCTATCAGGCTGACTGTTTCCAAGAGATAGGGTTCAATGCTATGCATTGGTTCCAGGCAATATTTGTGTGATACCACGTTGATACAATGGGTGTTTGAAGGCAACAGACTCTGATGCTGGTATGGATACTGTGAACAGGGAGGGTAAACCCTCATCTGGAGTATATGTCAAGCCCAGTAAAGACAAATTACTGCTTCCTCCAAGTTGGAAATAGTCCAATATAAATGACAGCCTTCAGGTGGCCAAAATAATAGTGCTATTTTGAGGCCCAATATCTGTCTCTGCTATCATTTTAAACATTCAGCAATGGCAGTAACTGAATCAGCCTCACTGAGAGAAATTCCATGTTATTGGACATATGAATATCTTCCACCTCTGCCACCATGATCCCTCTGTTCATGGGATTTGGGGACGCTCAATAGAGAAGTTGTCTGACATGCAAAATATGGGTGATCCTGACACATGATACTGTAGAAGATGGTGATTTCTGGCAGGTATTATTGTGACATGAAAAATCCTCATAGTTCATGTCCCTCCCATAAGCCCATCATGCATTTCTTCCCTGAAACTTGTTTTTAGTGGTCTTGTCTTGTTTAGTTCAGGTCCTGATGAAATGACCCTGAAAGTATCCACAGTCCAGAAATTCATGTATGTAAAAACCCCAGACTACCTCTAATCCACAGGAAGTGGATAGAAAGGTATACTCCTCACTGTGAAGATTTTCCTTCACTATTATATCTTCGAGGCATCCTTAAATGTGGCTCTTATGTGTCTCCACTATTCATCTGACTACTGCCAATATATTGTGGAAACCCATCTGTGAATCAGTCCCAAGTCCCTTCTTTTTTATCAGTCGGCCGTAGGAAGGTTTTCATAAAGCCACAGATTTGGATTAAGGATGAGCAACAATGCAGCAGAGGTAGTTGTCATGGGACTCTGTTCATGTAATTTACTTGTGCTTTCTAGACCTGATTAAGTCTGGTTTAACTAAAGGATGGCTGCAGGACACACATGACTTATTAACATGGTTGATGAGATCAAACATAGCTCATGGTGAGCATTAAAATATCAATTAATTTGTGGTCCTGGTTAGGAAATCTTTCACTTCTAGGATGTGGTAGCATCCCAGGTGCTATAAACAAATAAGGAGTAGTTCTATGACAAAGAATGCATATTCTTTCCCCCAAACCTTAGAAATTACTGCTACTCTCATATTAGGGCTTGATATATATCATCTAGCATCCTTACTTTTCTTGGTATATCACTGAATATGCTACAGTGTACAACACAAGAAAAAGAAAAAGTTTACCATAGCCTGGAAATGTGGCTTTTTTCCCTCTGGAACTTACTTTAATTTAGCAAACTTTCAGGTAACCCAGTGAATAGGTTGGAACAGTTTTCCAAGTGTAGTCAGTGTTTTTCAAAATCTAGAGTTGTCAACCAAGACCTGGGTCTTTTACTTAATGGTTGGAGGTACAAGGATAAAGATCTTATCCATGTAAAAGGATAGTGAATATGTAATGAGAATATATATGTATCTTACATGGCATCTAGGGACCTTGACACTTCCAGCTCAACAGATCAATTTAACTTGATGCAATCAATATAGCAAATTACTGGTATCTTCTATGGATTATTGAGGTCATAAATGCCCTATATACAGTATTATATAGAAAGCAAGAGAGTTGACATAATACTTATATAAAACCATGAAGGTGGAACTATCGTCCTTGGTCCTTACCATATAAACACACACACATAGACACACACACACTTAATGGAGATTGAAAATTTACTTATTTATTATTTTTCAAACCAATAGATGCACACCTAAATCTCCAATGATAATGTCTATGATAAGCTTTTCTAGTCAGGGTATCACATGTAGACATAGCAGTTTAAATTCAAAATCAGGCTACCACCTGTTAAATATACAGGAGTCCATGTTTATGAGCCATGATCCATCACTGTTGTGCTAAAGCCATGTAAGAAAATTAAATGGGGATATCCAGGAATCACGACTACTACATTTTTCATATCTTTGACAGTAATACACATCTCTTCAATAATTCCAGAAATGCAGTATTGCTGTTGATTTCAAGCTTGTTGGAATGGGAGACAAGTTCAGTTTAGTTTCATTTGGCTTTCCTACACAAATTTGAAAAGCAAGACAAGGGATGTTCTATCACTAACTGTGTTTTCCCCACTTATATATCAGGAACGGGATAAATATCCACAAATTTCATTATGAACCAGTGAGCACACTGTGAGTTGGGCTTGGGTCAGAACTCAGTTTATCACCTGACCTCCATATCTCTCATGCTAACAACTTGAGAGGGTATCATTTCTGTTTAATAGATGTTATTGATACCTCAGACCACTTATCTAGATGTTTTCGAAGTGTCTGAATGTTACTCCAGGTCAGTGTCAGATTCAATAATTCAGTTGCTGATTCAAGACTCTTATAAGATACACATATGCTTGTGCATGTGTGCACACACACACACATCCATTCATTCATCTATCTGTCATCTACCTATCTATACCTATAAATATTTTTTGACATAGCATTAAGTGAAAGAAGTGTGAGAACATTTCCCAGTTTGTGGATTTTCAATTTTCCCTGGTGAAGACTGAGTTGCTATATTTATAGAAGCTTGAGAAACTGGAGTTACTAGGTCTTCTTAATGATTCATACATTTTATCATAGTAAATATCTTTTAATCCCTGATAGTATTTTTGACTTCTTTTTCTGATATTATTATAACTAAGTCCATTTCTTTTTGATCAGTATTCTCCCCTTAGATTCTTTCTGTCACTTATACTTCAGACTTTCTATGTCCTGTTAAATTGGATATGTCATAAATAAATAATAATAATTGTCTATTTAGCTAAATTAAATCTTACATTTAATGTTTTTATTGTGATTTTAATTTTAACATTTTTCTTTCTTAAGAACTGCATTGGATATTTTGCAAATAGATATAGACTTTTTCTTGATTTTGTCTTTTATAAAATAACTTTATATAATTTCTTTACATTTAGAACTGATTTTTCAAAAATCACTGGATTTATTGAAAGGCATGGTATGTATATCAGTTCCTCTTTTTTTTAGCTGACTTTTATTTATGTTTGACTTCATTTCATCTACAGTTCATATTTGATATTGAGGTTATTTTTTTTTCAATTCAGTTTGCTGAAATTCTGAGGGCTTAAGTAGAGAATAATTTCCTCTAAAATAGGTCTAAATGTGCTTCTTCTGGGTTCCAAGGAAGACTATTAACCTGGGAAACTATCTTGAGCTTAACTTCAATTTATCAGTATATGATTTTTATGATTAGAGATCTACTTCTAATTTGAATTTCAGACCCAAGTGAGATCTGTAATTGCAAACATGCAGGGTATATTATTATTAACCCCCATCCACAGCATAAAAATATGATTTCTGGGGCTTCCCTGGTGGCACAGTGGTTGAGAGTCCACCTGCCGATGCAGGGGACACGGGTTCGTGCCCTGGTCGGGGAAGATCCCACATGCCGCGGAGTGGCTGGGCCCGTGAGCCATGGCCACTGAGCCTGTGCGTCCAGAGCCTGTGCTCCGCAACGGGAGAGGCCACAACACTGAGAGGCCCGCGTACAGAAAAAAAATATATATGATATCTTACAGCCTTCCATTAGTGATAGGCACATTTTTGTACCCTCCTGTTTTAGCCCCCAGTGAGACTCTGCACTTAATATACAGGTGTAAGATTCATCCCCAACTTAGCAAAAGTCCATGATTTAGTCAGTTTTTCCTAAACTGTTATTGAATTTGCCTCTAAGACAGTCTCAGATTTCTTTGACTAAAATCACTTCTCTGATTACAAGTCATCTTTTGTTGCTTTTATTGTTTTGTGTTTTATTTCTTTGGTGGGAGAACTTAAGTGCCTGCCTTATCTTCTTACAATCTCAGCAATGCATTAACTTTTATGTTATTTTATCCTCTCTCTAGTAATACTGTGGACTGGTATTCTTTTTTTTTTTTTCTTTTGCAGTACATGGGCCTCTCACTGTTGTGGCCTCTCCCGTTATGGAGCACAGGCTCCGGACGCGCAGGCTCAGCGGCCATGGCCACGGGCCTAGCCGCTCCACAGCATGTGGGATCTTCCTGGACTGGGGCATGAACCCATGTCCCCTGCATTGGCAGGCGGGCTCTCACCAACTGCACCACCAGGGAAGCCCTGGACTGGTATTCTTTTTAAAACCTACTCTAATATACTTATTTATATATTTTATAAAAGGTATGTTTATATTCTTAATATCAATTTTTTTTTCTTTTTAGCACCTTGGTGAAATCCACCATGTACAGACAGACATAAGAAAGACCAGGAGTTTATTCATCATCAGAAACTCATCCTATTAGAAACACCATGTATTGGATAATGGGATAATATCTAATTGACCCAATCAGATTCTGTAGTAGATAGAATTCCCTTGGAAACAGACTCTAAGAATATGAGATTTGTATGTAGTAGAGCTATTAATGTGTGTTCTTGGGAACAATATCTGTTAATAATATAGTAAAACAATGCAGGAAGAAATACAACGTAGTTCTCCAAAGAAAATACATCTAAAGTTAGTTGAATTTCCCGAATGTCTTGTAATCATGAAAAATTATATATGGAGTCCCTATGATTACTGTACTTACCTATGGGGTAGTACTGCTCTTATATTTCCATCAGTTCTATCAATCTTCATGTCCTAAGCCTTAATACATTTTTTTATCAAGAAATCCAGTAATTTCCTAGTGTCCTTACAGTAGATATGGTTGTTTGCTTAAGCCATAGCATTGCTTCCTTTTACTTACAACTCTGATTTTGATTAGATATCAACCTTCCCACAGGCAGCTTGTATATCCATAGGCTGTGGGTGACACATTGGAAACCAATAACGTGCCATTCATCAAACATTCTGGTTAAGCTGTCATTCTACTTGTCAGTGATCTTTTTTTTTTTTTTCAGGAATAGAAATGTAGTGAAATTCAGATCACAGAGAATCATAAAGAAATTTGTTTTTGGAAAAATCATTTCTCTGTAATTAGCAATGATTTCCAGAAACATTTCTTCTTCTATCACTGATGTGAAGGAAAATGCAGGTAATCATGATCATTCTTGGCAGTAATTCTACAAGTATGTACAGAACCAATTTTAGGGTGGCATCAATACTGTGGCCAGGAGAGCTGAGAGATAGTAAAACTTGAGCCTTTATAATACTAATGAGCTCCTAAATTGATAAATTCTGAAGATTGTCTTTCTCCTAGACTTCTTCTGTATCAGCTTAATCATAGCAATCATATTTAAGCTGTTTGAATCAGAGTTCCTTGAGTCAGCATCCTAAATGAATAAAATATTTGTGTAGAAATGGAAATCTGAAAATAACATTCTAAAATATGGAATTGAGTAAAATTGATACAAGGCAATAAGGATAATATTTTTCTGTCACAGGAATCTGAAAATACTAGTTATTCTACAGAAAAGTTCTGTTTAACTATTGCCTATCGTATATTGAGATGTATCAACTTTTGATGATGGCTGAGTCATCATGAATCCTAGTAGGAAATATTTATGAGATTGAACTAGGTTGAATCTTTTCTTTGGCATTACATAACACCTTAAATATGAGAAAACTTTTGTCTGCAAGTGACTCATAGGAAATCTGAGCGAGAAAAATATGTCTCTGCTAAGATAGGTCATCTTCACTTATGGATTATAATCAAAACAATTGGAAGTTTAGTAATCAGGGGCCTGGATGATTTAGAAAAGCTAAGGCTTGTAAGAACGATACTCTAAATGTTTGGGAATTTGAGAGAAAATAAGATTAGAACAAAACACTTGTCCCCCCCAAACCTCTTCCAAGCACCTCCTGTAAAGCATTGTGTGACTGATGAAGGGCACAGTCTGATAATTGTGAAGATACAGCTGTCTAAAGCAGCGATATTCGTGCCAGAGGCAGTTGGTTAAATCACCTGGTAACTGAGACCAAGAGGAAAGGAAAGTGTTACATTAAGGTCTCATGGCACAGACAGAGCACAGAGCTTGTTATCATAAACCAGAGACTTCCAGATTCATAGGCCCAAATAATTGCTGATTGTGTATTAGTATTCATGCAGTTAATTGAAAACAAGTAGACTGTATAACTAGTTTTAAAAGAAATGTATACCAAAGTGACCCCAAGCCTGGTTAGAGTATATGATTGCTAAACCTTCTAAAGTAAACACTAGTCCCAAGAATTTTCACCTACAGAAAGTACGTTGCTAAAGTGGTGCAGACCCAGAAAAGAAATTTTACACTGTCCACTCTAAGGTCACAGAGACAACAGACATGGCTATACTCTGAGAGAGGAGAATAAAAGCTCTCTGATTCACAAGCTATGAAAATCACTTCACTGACAGAACAGGAAGTTTTTGTATCTCTGTCCAACAAGTAAAGTATATTATAGACAACTGCATATTTTCCCGTTGTCCACCTTTACAAAAGGGAGTTTTTTTATTGTAATTATCGTGCTTTTTACCACTTTGTGTACAGTTAAGGAAGATAAATCACCTTATCACTGGACCATTGGGAGCCATGTCAGAGGACTGAATACTACCCAGAGATCTTGTACTTCAGAATAAATGCAGTAATTGACTTTGGATTTTCTCCCTTTGGGAAGGAATTAAGACATATTTCAAGTGGGCATGAATTTTTTTTAAATGTATTGTAGAATGTGTGGAATGAAAATATGTATGTGGAATAAGTTCTTGGATAGCCAAAGAGCGTGTAATATTGGATTTTAATTGTTGCTTATCCATTTATATTCCATATTCCCCCTTCATTTCCCTACTAGAAACTGAATTCATTTTCCCCAAATACCCAGTTCATCCTATGAAGCTTATATAACTTAGTAGAGACTGAGTGGGCTCTGTTTAGTCTGAACCAATCACAATATTTATCTTTACACCTCTCAGTGATTGGTTGGAAAATAGACATGGAATTTACTGAGAATTAAAAGAATTGGGAAGTCAGCTAAGGGCTTCTGGGAAAGTTCTTCTTTGCTCTTCAGTCAAGAACCTAAGAACAGGAATAAGCCTCTAAAACTGATTGCTACTGGCAGTCACCTTGTAACCCTGAGGGCAACCAGTCTTAGCATAAAACCAACCTGAAGACAAAAAAGATAAAAGACAGGTAAAACCGATGACTCTGATGACTTCATTAAGTCATGTATTCAGTGAGCTTAGAAATCTGCTCCAGCTTCCAGTTTTATGAGACAATAGATGATCTCATTGTTTTAGCAAGTTTATATAGAATTCCTATTAATTAATCCAAAAGCATTCTAAATAATATAATCATATTCCCCATCTATTCCCTCTGGAAAACCTAGAGGGTGCTTGTGAAGAGATTCTATATAGGACAGTTTTCCAGGGGTATCCACAGCAATTCCATACGTCAAGCATCTCTGTGGCCTAGTTTTACAGAAAACTAAGTGCTTTTTACTCCATTCTGTCCTCTTTTATGATAACCCCCTGTAAAACTGGATGGTCTATATATGTCTGTACTTCATTTCTGGACTATTCAGGTACTGAGCCATGTGACTTCAGGTTTCCTTGAAGAGCAAAAAATTACACTGGGTATTTATTTCAGTGTCTGGACAGCTCATGATAAGAATATTCTATTTCATTTTAGTTTTGTCAATAGGGAGGGTTCTGTGCCCAGAGGAGAATGATAATCAAAACAGTATAATGTTTTCTCATGCTTGAGAATACTAATGCTGTTAAATATTTCTCTCAAACACTATGTGTAATGAATGACTGGAATTCAATCCTAGGTATAAACTTTAATTTACTCCATCTTTCCCCAGTTTTTATACTTACATTTTTTATGGTCCTTTGCTTTTGTAAGTAATGCCTCTATAAATATGTTTATACAAAATCAGTATTATTCAATAGAATTATTTTTGAATTCCTATCTTAGCAAGATGCTTATGTATTTCAAATTTAGTACTAGGTATTCATTAGTAAATTTGAATCTTCTTATCATGGAGCTTACAAAGTACTGAGGAGAGGGATGCGAAATAAAATCTCACAATAACATATTTTTCTGTGATGAATACTATCCAGAAAACATATAGTATTTTATGAGACTAAGAGTGAAAGAACAAACGTGTTTTCCATTAAGAAAAAATCTGAGAGAGACCTTCAAGATTGCAGAGGAGTAACACCTTCCTCCCCACAAATACATCAAAAGTACTTCTACATGTGGAACAACTCCTACAGAACACCTATTGAACACAGGCAGAAGACCTCAGACTTCCCAAAAGGCAAGAAAATCCTCATGTACCTGGAGAGGGCAAAGAAAAAAGAAAAACCAGAGACAAAAGAATAGGAATGGGACCTGCACCTCTGGGAGGGAGCTGTGAAGGAGGAAAAGTTTCCACACACTAGGAAGCCACTTCACTGGCGGAGATGGGGGCGGGGTGTGTGTGTGGGGAGGCTTCAGAGTCACGGAGGAGAGTGCAGCAACGGGTGCAGAGGGCAAAGCGGAGAGATTCCTGCAAAGAGGCTCGGTGCTGACCAGCACTCACTAGCCTGAGACGCTTTGCTCACTCGCCGGGGGGCTGGGGACTGGGAGCTGAGGATCGGGCTTCCGAGGTCAGATCCCAGGGAGAGGACTGGGGTTGGCGGCGTGAAGACAGCGTGAAGGGGTTAGTGCACCACAGCTAGCCAGGAGGGAGCCCAGGAAAAAGTCCGGACCTGCCTAAGAGGCCAGAAACCGTTGTTTCGGGATGCACGAGGAGAGGCGCTTCCTGCTCTGTGTGCCCACAGATGGTAGAGCACAGCCTAAGCAAGCTCCACAGATGGGCATGAGCCGCAGCTATCATCTCAGACCCCAGAGTCAGGCACGGACCACTAATGCTGCCACCACTGCCACCAAAAATCCTGTGTGCAAGCACAGGACACTACCACACTCCCCCAGGAGCCTGTGTAGCCTGCCACTGCCAGTGTCCCATGATCCAGGGACAACTTCTCCAGGAGAACACAAGGCATGGCTCAGGCTGTTGCAATGTCACGTCAGCTTCTCCCCCTGCAGGATCACCCCACATTCCAATTATGACTATCATACCTTTCCTCCTCTCTGACCTGTGTGATCAAGAGAGCCCTAATAAACCACTGCTTTAATCCTTTCCTGTCTGGGCGGGAAACAGATGCCTGAGGGTGGCCTACACACAGAGGCAGGGCCAAAACCAAAGCTGAACCCCAGGAGCTGTGCGAGCAGAGGTTAGAAAGGGAAATTTCTCCGTGCATCCTCAGGAGCAGTGGATTAAATCCCTGCAATCGACCTGATAAACCCTGCATCTGTGAAATACCTGAATAGACAATGAATGTTCCCAAAATTGAGGTGGTGGACTTTGGGAGCAACTGTAGATTTGGGGTTTGCTTTCTGAATCTGATTTGTTTTTGGTTTTATGCTTAACTTAGTTTAATTTTTAGTGCTTGTTATCATTGGTGGATTTGTTTATGAGTTTGGTTGCTCTCTTCCTTTTTTTTCTTTTAACGAGTGTGTGTGTGTGTGTGTGTGTGTGTGTGTATGTTTCTTTGTGTGATTTTGTCTGTCTAGGTTTACTTTTACCATTTAACCTAGGGTTCTGTCTGTTCATTTTTCTGTTATTTTGGGGGGTTTTTTGTTTGCTTGTTTGTCTTTTCTTTTAATGAATGTGTGTGTCTATGTTTCTTTGTTTGATTTTATCTGTTTAGTTTTGCTTTGACCATTTGTTTTGGGGTTCTATCTGTTTTTTTTCTTCCTTTTCTTTCAAGGCATGTGGATGGCAGGGTCTTGGTGATACAGCCAAGTGTTGCGCCTGGGCTTCTGAGGAGGGACAGCCGAGTCCAGGACATTGGACAACCAGAGACCTCCCAGCCCCATGTAGTATTAATTGGCAAGAGCTCCCCCAGAGATCTCCATCTCAACACTAAGACCTAACTCCACCCAATGGCCAGCAAGCTCCAGTGCTGTATGCCCCATGCCAAACAACTAGCAAGACAGGAACACAACCCCACTCATTAACAGAGAGGCTGCCTAAAGTCATACTAAGTTCACTGACACCACAAAACACACCACCAGATGGAACCCTGCCCACCAGAAGAACAAGATCCAGCCTCATCCACCAGAACACAGGCTCCAGTCCCCTCCAACAGGAAGCCTACACAGCCACTGAACCACACTCAACCACTGGAGATAAACACAAAAATAGCAGGAATGATGAACCTGCAGCCTGTGCAAAGGAGATCCCAAACAGAGTAACTGAAACAAAACGAGAAGACAGAGAAATGTGTAGCAGATAAAGGAGCAAGGTAAAAACCCACCAGACCAAACAAATGAAAGGGAAATAGACAGTCTACCTAAAAAAGTATTCAGAGTAATGATAGTAAAGATCCAAAATCTCTGAAATAGAATGGAGAAAATACAAGAAACGTTTAACAAGGACCTAGAAGAACTAAAGAGCAAACAAATGATGATGAACAACAAAAGAAATGAAATTTAAAATTCTCTACAAGGAATCAATAGCAGAATAACTGAGGCAGAAGAATGGATAAGTGACCTGGAACATAGAATGATGAAAATAACTGCCACAGAGCAGAATAAAGAGAAAAGAATGAAAAGAATTGAGGACAGTCTCAGAGACCTCTGGGACAACATTAAACACACCAACATTCAAATTACAGTGGTCCCAGAAGAAGGAGAGAAAAAGAAAGTGTCTGAGAAAATATATGATGAGATTACAGTTGAAAACTTCCCTGACGTGTGAAAGGAAATAATCAAGTCCAGGAAGCACAAAGAGTCCCATACAGGATAAATTCAAGGAGAAACATGTCAAGACACATAAAATCAAACTATCAAAAATTAAATACAAAGAAAAAATATAATAATCAGCAAGGGAAAAGCAAGAAATAACATACAAGGGAATGTCCATAAGGTTAACAGCTGATCTTCCAGCAGAAACACTGCAAGGCAGAAGGGAGTGACAGACATATTTAAAGTGCTGAAAGGGAAAAACCTACAACCAAGATTCCTCTACCCAGCAAGGATCTCATTCAGATTCAACAGAGAAATTAAAAGATTTACAGACAAGCAAAAGTTAAGAAAATTCAGCATTACCAAACCAGCTTTACAACAAATGCTAAAGGAACTTCTCTAGGCAGGAAACACAAGAAAAAGAAAAGACCTACAATAACAAATCCAAAACAATTAATTAATATCAATAATTACCTTAAATGTAAATGGATTAAATGCTCCAACCAAAAGACACAGACTGTCTGAATGGATACAAAAACAAGACCAATATATGTGCTGTCTATAAGAGACCCACTTCAGACCTAGGGACACATACAGACTGAAAGTGAGAGGATGGAAAAAGATACACCATGCAAACAGAAATCAAAAAAAAAGCTGGAGTAGCAATTCTCAAATCAGATAAAATAGACTTTAAAATAAAGACTATCAAGGGATCAATCCAAGAAGATGATATAACAACTGTAAATATTTATGCACCCAAAATAGGAGCAACTCAATACATAAGGCAAATGCTAACAGCCATAAAATGGGAAATCAACAGTAACACAGGAATAGTAGGGGACTTTAACACCCCACTTTCACCAATGGACAGATCATCCAAAACGAAAATAAATAAGGAAACACAAGCTTTAAATAACAAATTAGACCAGATACACTTAATTGATATTTATAAGACATTCCAACTAAAAACAACAGAATACACTTTCCTCTGAAGTGCACATGGAATATTCTCCAGGATAGATCATATCTTGGGTCACAAATCAAGCCTTGGTAAATTTAAGAAAATTGAAATTGTATCAAGTATCTTTCCTTTTCACAACACTATGAGACTAGATATCAATTACAGGAAAAAAATTTGTAAAAATACAAATGCATGGAAGTTAAATTATATGCTACTAAATAACCAAGAAATCACTGAAGAAATCAAAGAGGAAATAAAAGAATACCTAGAGACAAATGACAATGAAAACATGACGGCCAAAAACCTATGGGATGCAACAAAATCAATTCTAAGAGGGAAGTTTATAACAATACAATCCTACCTTAAGAAACAAGAAAAATCCAAACAACCTAACCTTACACCTAAAGCAATTAGAGAAAGAGGAAAAAAACAACACCCAAAATAGCAGAAGGAAATAAATCATAAAGATCAGATAAGAAAGAAATGAAAAAGAAATGAAGGAAACAATAGCAAAGATCAATAAAACTAGAAGCTGGTTCCTTGAGAAGATAAACAAAATTGATAAACTATTAGCCAGACTCATTAGGAAAAAAAGGGAGAAGACTCAAATCTACAGAATTAGAAAGGAAAAAGGAAAAATAACAACTGACACTGCAGAAACACAAAGGATCATGAGAGATTACTACAAGCAACTCTATGCCAATAAAATGGACAACCTGGAAGAAATGGACAAAATTCTTAGAAAAGTACAACCTTCCAAGACTGAACCAGGAAGATACAGAAAATATAAACAGATGAATCACAAGCTCTGAAATTGAAACTGTGATTTAAAATCCTCCAACAAACAAAAGCCCAGGACCAGATGGCTTCACAGGTGAATTCTATCAAACATTTAGAGAAGAGCTAACACATATCCCTCTCAAACGTTTCCAAAATATAGCAGAGGGAGGAACACTCCCAAACTCGTTCTACGAGGCCACCATCAGCCTGCTACCATAATGAGAAAAGATGTCACAAAAAAACAAAACTACATGCCAATATCACTGATGAACATAGATGCAAAAATACTCAACAAACTTCTAGCAAACAGAACCCAACAGCACATTAAAAGGGTCATGCAGCATGATCAAATGGGGTTTATCCCAGGAATGCAAGGATTCTTCAATATATGCAAATCACTCAATGTGATGCATCATATTAACAAATTGAAGCATAAAAGCCATATGATAATCTCAATAGATATAGAAAAAGCTTTTGACAAAATTCAACACCCATTTATGATAAAAACTTTCCAGACAGTGGCCATAGAGGAAACCTACCTCAACATAATAAAGACCGTATATGACAAACCCACAGCCAACATCATCCTCAATGGTGAAAAACTGAAACCATTTCCTCTAAGATCAGGAACAAGACAAGGTTGCCCACTCTCACCACTGTTATTCAACACAGTTTTGGAAGTTTTAGCCACAGCCATCAGAAAAGAAAAAGAAATAAAAGGAATCCAAATTGGAAAAGAAGAAGTAAAGCTGTCACTGTTTGCAGATGACATGATAGTATACATAGAGAACCTTAAAGATGCTACCAGAAAACTACTAGAGCTAATCAATAAATTTGGTAAAGTAGCAGATACAAAATTAATGCAAAGAAATCTCTTGCATTCCTATACACTAATGATGAAAAATCTGAAAGAGAAATTAAGGAAACACCCCCATTTACCATTGCAACAAAAAGAATAAAATACCTAGGAATAAGCCTACCTAAGGAGACAAAAGACCTGTTTGCAGAAAACTGTAAGACAGTAATGAAAGAAATTAAAGATGATACAAACACATGGAGAGATATACCGTGTTCTTGGATTGGAAGAAGAAACATTGTGAAAATGACTATACTACCCAAAATAATCTACAGATTCAATGCAATCCCTATGAAACTACCAATGGCATTTTTTACAGAAGTAGAAACAAAAATTTTACAATTTATATGGAAACACAAAAACCCTGAATAGCCAAAGCAATCTTGAGAAAGAAAAACAGAGCTGGAGGAATCAGGCTCCCTGACTTCAGACTATACTACAAAGCTACAGTAATCAAGACATTATGATACTGGAACAAAAACAGAAATATAGATCAATGGAACAGGATAGAAAGCCCAGAGATAAACCCATTCACATATGGTCACCTTATTTTTGATAAAGGAGGCAAGAATAGACAATGGAGAAAAGACAGCCTTTTCAATAAGTGGTGCTGGGAAAACTGGACAGCTACATGTAAAAGAATGAAATTAGAACACGTCTTAACACCATACACAAAAATAAACTCAAAATGGATTAAATACCTAAATGTAATTCCAGACACTGTAAAACTCTTAGAGGAAAGCATAGGCAGAACACTATGACATAAATCACAGCAAGATCCTTTTAGATCCACCTCCTAGAGAAATAGCAATAAAAACAAATGGGACCCAAATGAAACTTAAGAGCTTTTGCACAGCAAAGGATACCATAAACAAGATGGAAAGACAATGCTCAGAATGGGAGAAAATATTTGCAAATGAAGCAACCGACAAAGGATTAATCTCCAAAATGTACAATCAGCCCATGCAGCTCTATGTCAGAAAAATAAACAACCCAATCCAAAAATGGGTAGAAGACCTAAATAGACATTTCTCCAA
Organism: Globicephala melas; assembly: GCF_963455315.2. Classification (NCBI taxonomy): domain Eukaryota; kingdom Metazoa; phylum Chordata; class Mammalia; order Artiodactyla; family Delphinidae; genus Globicephala; species Globicephala melas. Next base: position 127,633 of record NW_027207386.1, read on the forward strand.
AGAAGATATACAGATTGCCAACAAACACATGAAAGGATGCTCAACATCACTACTCATCAGAGAAATGTAAATCAAAACCACAATGAGATATCACCTCACACTCGTCACGATGGCCATCATCAAAAAATCTACAAACAAATCCTGGAGAGGCTGTAGAGAAAAGGGAACCCTTTTGCACTGTTGGTGGGAATGTAAACTGATACAGCCACTATGGAGAACAGTATGGAGGTTCTTTAAAAAACTAAAAATGAAACTATCATATGACCCAGCAATCCCACTACTAGGCATATACCCTGAAAACCCATAATTTAGAAAAAGAGATGTACCACAGTGTTCATTGCAGCACCATTTACAATAGCCAGGACATGGCAGCAACCTAAATGTCCATCGACAGATGAATGGCTAAAGAAGTTGAGGCACATATATATAATGGAATATTACTCAGCCATAAAAAGAAATGAAATTGAGTTATTTGTAGTGAGATGGATCAACTAGAGTGTGTCATACAGAGTGGAGTAAGTCAGAAATAGAAAAACAAGTACCATATGCTAACACATATATATGGAATCAGAAAAAAAAAATGGCTCTGATGAACCTAGGATCAGGACAGGAATAAAGATGCAGACATAGAGAATGGACTTGAGGACATGGTGGGGGGACATTAAGCTGGGATTAAGTGAAAGAGTGGCCTTGACATATATACACTACCAAATGTAAAATAGATAGCTAGTGGGAAGCAGCTGCATAGCACAGGGAGATCAGCTCGGTGCTTTGTAACCACCTAGAGGGCTGGGATAGGGAGTTTGGGAGGGAGGTGCAAGAGGGAGGGGATATGGGGATATATGTATACATATAGCTGATTCACTTTGTTATACAGCAGAAACTAACACAACATTGTAAAGCAATTATACTCCAATAAAAGTGTAAAAAACATAAAATAAAATGAAATAAAAATTAACAAAAAAACCCTTTGAGAGGGACTAATGTTTTTACTGAAGTTTGAGTGCGTTGTTGAGGAGAGTGGGCTTTTCAGGGAGAAAAAACATTTTTCAATGATGTCTAAGTGTCTGAAAGAGCTTTCTGCACTAGAGAAGCTTGAAGAAATATACTGTGCTTGAAGAGGCAAGAAAGTACACAAGATAAAGGTGAAGAATTGGAAGGAACTAGAATATGCAAATCTCAGATTATGTGAGGAATATACTGGTGTACCAATTACAGATTGCTTAATATAATAACTGTTTTACATACTTAAAAATATCTGGTGTAGGGAATTAGAATTTTACACAGTATTATTCTTAGTTACCTAGACATAGTGTAACTCAACATTATTTGTCTAAGAAATTTATAAATAATAGATTGGCTGCAGTGTGTAGGAGGAGAATGTACCCAAAAGGGGCCCAGGTTTCTGATGTGTATAACTGGATAGGAAAAGCAGAGGAATGGTTGTAACAAAGAAATTAAGCATTTGATTCTGAAGAAAGAAAATGAAATGTGGTATAATATTTCATATAGAGAAAAACAGAAGAGGCTTGTGTGTTGATACAGTTATGGTCTACTGGAAAATTCCAAGTGAAGAAACTAAACTACAAGAAAGTAATAATGATTAGATTTTCTATGTATTTCTTTATAATAGCTCAGCAAACATTTTTCATAAAGGGCCAGAAAATAAATATTTTAGGTTTTGAAGCCATATGGTTTCTATCTCAACTCTAGAAATCTACCATTGTAGAATTGAAGTAGGCATAGTCTATAGGTAAAAGAATGAGACAAAACTCCACAGATGGATTGAAATTTAACTACGAAGTGTTATCTGGAACTATATTTCAATAAATTTGAAAACATAATAATAATTTATGTGTAAAATACCAATCTTGATTTTAAATTAACTAGGACACTTGAATAGATCAATCACCTTAGAAAAGAGATGCAGAAAAAGATTTTGCATCTTTTTTCAACATTCATTCATAATAAAACCTGTCAACAAAGTGTAGAAGGAACTTACCTCAACACAATAAATGTATATGAGAAGCCCACAGCTAATATAATAATTAATGGTGGAAAATGGAAAGCTTTTATTCTAAGATCCAGCACATGGCAAGGATGCCCACCCTTGCCAATTCTATTTAACATAGTACTGGAATTTCTAGCCAGAGAAAGTAGATCAGAAAAAGGAATAAAAATCATCCAAATAAGAAAGAAAAAATAAAATAATCTCTGTTTTCAGATAATACAGTCATATCTGTAGAAAAATCTAAGGATTCAATAAAAAACTCTGTTAGTATAATAAACAAATTCAGTAAATTGCAGGGTACAAAATCACTGTACAGAAATCAGTCACATTTTCCATTGTCAATAATACTGTATTGTATATTTAAAAGTTGCTAAGAGAGTAGATCTTAAAAGTTCTAATCACAAGAAAAAAATTTTTTAACTTTGTATGGTGATGAGCTTTCTGCAATATATACAAATATTGAATTATTACATTGTACACCTGAAACTAATATAGTGTTATATGTCTGTCATAACTGAAAAAAAATCAGTCACATTTCTACACATAAACAATAAACTGTTCAAACAGAAAATTAAGAAAAATTTCCCATTCACAGTAACAACCAAAAGGATAAAATACTTGAGGATAAACTTAACCAAAGAGGTGAGACACAGTCAAATGGAAAGATATCCAGTGTTTGTAGATTGGAAGAATTAATACTGTTGAAATGTACAGAGATCTACAGATTCAATGCAATCCCTATCAAAATCCCAATGATGCTCTTTGTAGAAATATAAAAAACAATACCAAAATTCAAATGGAACTACAAAAAACCCCAAATAGCCAAAGCAGTCTTGAGCAAGAAGTGTAAAGCTGGAAGAATCACACTTCCTGATTTCAAAATACATTACAAAGCTACAATAATAAAAACAGTATGGGACTAGCATAAAAACAGACATGTAGAACAAAGGAACAGAGTAGAGAGGCCAGAAATAAATCCAGGTTTCTAAGGACAACTGATCTTCAACAAAGCTGCCAAGAACCCACAATGAGGAAATGATAGTTTTCTTTAATAAGTAATGCTAATAAAACTGAATATTAACATGCTGGAGAATGAAATTGGACACTTATACCACATACAAAAATCAACTCAAAATAGATTAAAGTATTAAATGTAAACCTGAATCTATAAAATTACAATAATAAAACATAAGGAAAAAGCTTACTGAAATGGGTCTTGGCAATGAGTTTTGGGATATGACACCAAAAGCACAGGCAACTAAAGCAAAATAGACAAACAGGACTACATCAAACTAAAAAGCTTTGGCACAGCAAAAGAATCACCAGAATGAACTGGCAACCTAAGAATGGGAGAAAATATTGCAAATCTTATATGTGATAAGGAGCTAATATCCAAAATAGGTAAGGAACACATACAAATCAATAGCAAAAACACAGACCAATTTAGAAAATGGACCAAGGGCCTGAATAGACCTTTGTCAAAAGAAGACATCAGAATGGCCAAAAGTTACATTAAGTGCTGCTCAATGTCACTAATTAAGGAAATTCAAACTTAAACCTCAATGAGTTATTACCTCATACCTGTTAGAATGACTGTCATCAAAAAGACAAAGAATAACACGTATTGGAAGGATATGGAGAAAAAGAACATTTGTCCACTGTATGTAGGAATTTAAATTCATATAGCAATTATGGAAAACAATAAGGAGTTTCCTCAAAAGACTAAAAATGGAAGTACCTTATGATCTAGCAATCCCACTTCTACAAACACAGCATATCCAAAAGAAATGAAATCAGTATCTCAAGAAGATCTGCACACCTATGTTCGTTGCAGTGTTATTCACAACAGCCAAATAAGGAAACAACCTAAATGCTCATCAATGGATGAATGGGTAAAGAAAATGTAGATATATAATAGATTATTCAGCCTTAAAAAGAGAATGAAATCCTGACACTTGTGACAACATTGAGGAACCTGGAGGACATTATGCTAAATAAAATAATCCAGATTCAGAAAGACGAGTACTGTGTGATCTCACTTAATATGTGGAATCTAAAATAGTCATGGAACTCATGGAAACAGAGAGTATAATGGTGAGTTCCAGGAGGCAGGGTGGGAGGAGGAAAGGGGGAGATGTTGGTCAAGGGGTACATAGTTTTAGTCATGTAAGATGAATAATTTCTAATGAACAGCAGTGTGACTATAGATAACAATATTGTATTGTATACTTGAAAGTTTCTGAGAGGGTAAATCTTAAGGGTTCATACCAGACGCACACAAACAAAAGCAAATGATAACTATGCAAGGTGATAGATATGTTAATTAGCTTAAGTGTAGTGATTATTTCACAATGTTTACATATATCAAAACAAAGCTGTACACTTTAAATATAAATAATTTTTATTTGTCAATTATGCCTTAATAAAGCTGGAAAAAATAACAGAAAAATGAGGTAAAGATATTTGGACAGTTAATTTGTCTACAAACTTTATTTATTTTTTTTATTTGCTGTACGTGGGCCTCTCACTGTTGTGGTCTCTCCCTTTGCGGAGCACAGGCTCCGGACGCACAGGCTCAGCGGCCACGGCTCATGGGCCCAGCTGCTCCGTGGCATGTGGGATCTTCCCAGACCAGGACACGAACCCGTGTCCCCTGCATCGTCAGGCAGACTCTCAACCACTGCCCCACCAGGGAAGCCCTGTCTACAAACTTTAAATGGTAAGTAACTTTAATGATATTGAACCCATTTCAGTCATGAAATAAAATGTAAAACTTTTTATTCATTTTGTAAAATAAAAATATAGCAACATAAAAAGATTAATGTTAAAGCCCATTTCTATATCAAATGTAATTGATATGTTTATATATACAATATAAATAATATAATAAACAGTGTACTGAAAGCATAATATGTTATGATAAACTGGAATATATTGCAAGACTGAAAATTTAGCTCAGTGACAGTAATACTATCAATACATCTCATAAAATAAAACATTAATATTTTCTCTAATATCCAGGCAAATTTCTTGGTACCATTTGAAATTTGTTTTTATCCAATTTTATCCAATTTTATCCAATTTTAATAGCAAGCAACACTTTAGATAACTTTAGATAACACTTTAGATAACAGGTCTCTAAATCTTCAGCATGGAGAAACCAGGATTAAGACAGAGAGATTAAGGATTAAGACAGAGAGGAACCAGGATTAAGACAGAGGGGGATAGCATCCACATTATTGTGCAATATTATTATAAATTTTCAGTTACAACCAATAAGATAACATGAAATAATCTTTATAAATTTTAAAAATGAAGAGATAAAATATATCTTTTTGATGATGTATTTTTGTACCTACCAAAACTAAGAGACAAGTCAATTCTTAAAAATCTATTAAGGGGGGCTTCCCTTGTGGCGCAGTGGTTGAGGGTCTGCCTGCCGATGCAGGGGACACGGGTTCGCGCCCCGGTCCGGGAAGATCCCACATGCCGCGGAGCGGCTAGGCCCGTGAGCCATGGCCGCTGAGCCTGCGCGTCCGGAGCCTGTGCTCCACAACGGGAGAGGCCACAACAGAGAGAGGCCCACATACCGCAAAAAAAAAAAAAAAAAAAAAAAAAATCTATTAAGGGATCTAGGAAAATTGAAGGGATGTAAAATGTAATTTATAACTAGGTCTTTCCTATTAGAAGTAGTAATAGGATTTTTTAATAATCCATTCAACACAGTAGAAAAGCTATGATACTTTGGAATAAACTTAAGGGGAAAGTACCCAACTTTTATGAAGGAAGTAATAGTTTTATTGAAGGACATAAAACAAGACCATAACAAAGGGAAGGAATGTACCATATTGTTTGATGGGAACATAACATGTCTATGAAATCGTCTATTTTTCCAAAATTATATTAAAATTCAATGTGATTCCAATTTGAAATCAATGTTTAGAGTTATGCTGTGACCTTTATGCCAATGTGAAAGTATTTCCTTGTTTGTTTGTTTACAAACTTGGAACTATTTATTGATTGTGAGGAGAAACTTATGTACAAACAAGGCATGAGGAGAAGGGGGAAACTGTCCAGTGCTGGCAAAGGTAGTGGGGGCTGGAGAGTGGGCCTGACAATACACCAAGAATCAAGAGAAGTTTTCTGAAAACTAGCTCAACTCCTAAACATGCTTCATGGGAACTAGGCTTCAGGACACAGTCCACGTGGAAGGGGACAGACAAAGTTGGTTCTAGAAGCCAAGAAGTTTAACTGCAGTGGAGTCCCTTCAGTGGAGTCTGATCCACTGTGGTAAGGACATAACCCCCTCCGAGATCTACTTTCAATCATAGATCCCTCTGTAATTTTATTACAAGGGGCCTCCAGTCTTTGAGCCCGGGATGTTGGCGGTGGGTCAGAGCACCTTAACTAGCCACCAAAATTATTCAGAGAATGGTTATGTGAGAATCCTCTAGATTTTAATGTGTAATATAGCTTAAAACAACTAACAAACCAAACTCAGAATCTACAGAGAAAATATCCAATCATAATGAGGATAAAGAAAGACAAAATCAGGAAAACCAAAGCTGAGAGAATTTCTGGCCAGTAGAATGGTATTAAAGGAAATACTAAAGGATGTTTTTCAGGCTGAAGGGAAACACCGCCCATTGGAACTCATGTATAGACGAAATGAAAACAGAAATTGTTGTTATTAAAAAAACCCCAGCATTTTTCCTGCTCTTAATTTAGTTGAAGAACAACTATCTGTATTAAGCCAAAATAATTACAGTATATGGTATAACTGTCCCAGGCAATACAAAATAAATAAAGAGTGAGAAAAGAAATCAGTGAAATAAAAAGAAACTACTCAACATAAATACAATTAATAGAGACAAAAGTTGTTTTTCCTGAAAAAAGTTAATAAAATTGATAGACTCCTAACATGACTATTTAAGAAAAGGGAGAGACGGTGATCGTGATTACCAATATTAGGACGTAAAAGTATTTATTACCACAATCGTGAAGGATTGGAAGAAGAAGGCAGCCCAGGGCTTGTGTTGAACTGGAAATCAGAGTGGAGTTTGAGAAAAATCAAGTACCGACATTTCTGGTAAGACATTGATGGTGAAGTTATCCTTAGATTTGGCAACATGGGGTTTGGTGGGGTCCTCCAAAGACCACTTTTAATAGAGCAAGAGGAGCAATGCCAAACTGTAGTTGATTAGTTGAGTAGTGTTTAGGTGATCCTTTGAAAAAAAAATTATATGCAGATAGTTTCTTCAATAAGTTTGGCTGTGGAGTAGAAGAAAATACAGTCTACCTGGAAAGGAACATATAGTCAATATGAATTGTTTCCTTCTTTCTTTTTATAAATCTTTTTTATTTAAAAGTAAACTAATGTTTACACAACAGCAAGGAAATTGGCCAGCAGAACAAAAGAACATTAGTTCCCCTGCTCTGTAAAAGATATTTGGAGATAAATGACATCAGTTGTTTTTATTGTCTGAAAACCTTGCTGCAAAGAACCAATAATCTTGGTTAAATGTAAAAATATAATGTTATTTTTTGTGTGTTCACCTTCCTTTCAATAATAAGAAGACTCTTAAGGATTTATAATTGTAGCTTATTGAAGGTCACATTCACAGTGGAACTGACGGCCAGTTAGTCAAGGATCTGTTGAATTAAGTAAAACTGCAATTTTTACTTAATTCAACAGAGGGGAAGAGTTTTGGAAAAATGCTACACGTTTTATGTACAGAAATATCCTTGACTTTCTCTTGTTATAGGACTTGTCATTAGAAATAAGAAAACTGTAACTTGCAGCTAAGCCATGATAATATCTATTTATTCAGCCATAAGTAAATTATGTATAAAATATTAGACACACATAATTTGTATATATCACCACATATGATTTGTCTATATTTAGTAAACTCAGAAGGTATTTTTCTGTTTGTAACCCTATTATAGAAGATGTACTAGTTTTTAAACCAATGTAGTAATCCTTGGCTCTTAAAAATAAAAATAGTGAGTTGGGTATCTGGTTAGAAATGCAAGTTTTCTGAGAGTCAAAAGAAAAATACATCCAAATTATATTTACTAATACAATTATATCAGAGTAGACTGCAGGCAGTCACTTTACTTGGTCTGGTGTGATATAATTTGAAATGTAATTTTTGTAAAGAAGCAGGAGATGCCACTTTTTACAGTGATATATTACCCAATGACGAGATTGTTGTCTGTAGTATAATGTACCCGATTAAGGGGGCCTGGGATTTGCTTGGGGGAAATGACTGGTTCTGTGTTTGAGGCAGGAAATGCATAAGGTGAATCTAACACATATTAAAACACCAGAAAAATTGGCTACTCGAAACTGATGGGGTCATGTCAAGAGGACCCAAGAGTCAGTCAGCTTGAATAGAATCTTTAAGCCAATGATAAGATAGTTAAAAAAAATTTTTAATGACCTCACAGTTGATTAAAACTCTAAATGTAGAAAATGAGTTCATAGAGATAGTGATAAAAAGAAGAAAAAAGTAACATATCAAAATGATAAAATCATTAGAGTTTGCTTAAACATCAACTCATTACTCTCAAAACAGATAATGGTAAGGAAATACACATTTTATGATCTTTATGGTAGGAACTGTATTTTAGATAGTCAAATAGCTCTGAGGGTCACTGTTCTTAAAAATGCATTCTGTCTCAAAAATGGAGAAGAAATGATCAAATTTAAATAACTTTTCGCAATCTATATTGAAATAATGGATTTAGGCAACAGTCATGATGGCTGTTACCATTGTACTAAGGTGGAATGCTAACGGGAAGAATTATAAAGAAGGAGTTATGTCATGACTGGAATGCAGTAATCAATCTTAGTATCAGAAGCAGGTTACCATGAAGGTAATTAAGCTTCAGCTTCAGGTTCCCTTATTTGCATATGTCACTTCCAAGCTCTGGGAGGGGCCAGAACAGTGTATGATGTTTGAAGAAATTAGTTAGGTTTTATGAATTTTAATTTTTGTGTCTGTAATTTCTTTACTATTCTAACTAAACATTTATATTTGTCAATTTTTTTGTAATTCTGTAGCCTTTTTGTTAAAGAAGAGACTTCAAATTGTAAAAGCTTCAGGCCTCAACTAATCTAGACTTATTCCTGATTAGAATCACTAGTCCTGAGACAAACAAACATATTATGCTTCTCCATGTTATGCAATTGAATCACCCAAAATTATCTACACGGTATTCTTTTTTTTTTTAATATTTATTTATTTATTTATTTATTTATGGCTGTGTTGAGTCTTCTTTTCTGTGCGAGGGCTTTCTCCAGTTGTGGCAAGCAGGGGCCACTCTTCATCGCGGTGTGTGCACCTCTCACTATCGTGGTCTCTCTTGTTGTGGAGCACAGGCTCCAGACGTGCAGGCTCAGTAGTTGTGGCTCACGGGCCTAGTTGCTCCACAGCATGTGGGATCTTCCCAGACCAGGGCTCGAACCTGTGCCCCCTGCGTTGGCAGGCAGATTCTCAACCACTGCGCCACCAGGGAAGCCCTACACAGTATTCTTGACAAAATTTTTGAAGTTTAATATATTCAAACCTTTATATCTAACTAAAATATTGAGAAAATATGGAGAACAGGGAAAAAGTTAAGCTACCTCATAAGGAAACAATCAATAAAATCCAAAATTTGGAGTGTACTATAGAATAATTGCCTACATTTCTTTAAAATTTTAATAGAATTGAAAAACAAAAAATTAAAATGGAGGATTTTGCGTGATTTTTTAAAATTCTGATGTGATCAAAAACTGTGAAAATACATTTTTTAGAAGGTAAAGGAAATTGATTATGAATTGAATATTATTACATAACATTAATAAATAATTAAATTTGTAACAAGTGCTAATGTGATTGTGTTTATGTAAGAAATATTTTTATTACTATATTTGAGATTCATATTAACTTTAAAGTTGTTTGGTTTAAATAACAAATATTAGGGGATAGATTTAAAACATTTTTTTAAGCTAGATGATGAATTCATAAGATTTATTGACCTTTCTTCTTTTGTAAATATTTGAAAATTTTTATAATTTAAAAATATTTGTTAAATTTCCCCATAAACATTCTGTTTACTTACACCATGACCAAGTGGGATTTATTCCTGGAATGCAAGGGTGGTTCAGCACATGAAAATCAATCAATGTAATATTGATACATCACATTAGCAGAAAAAACCAAACCAAACCAGAACAAAACACATGATCATCTCAATGGATTAAGAAATAGCATTTGACAAAATTTAACACATTTCATGATAAAAACACTCTAAAAATTAGGAATAGAAGGAAATCACCTCAACATAATAAAGGCCGTATATGAAAAACTCATAGTTAACTTCATACTCAATGATAAAAGATTGAAAACTTTTTCTCTTAACATCAAGAACAAAACAAGAATGTTCTTTTTCAACACTTATATTCAACATAGTCCTGGAAGTCAACCTGGGCAGTTAGACAAGAAAAAGAAAGTTAAACGTTCCAAATCAGAAAGGAAAAATTAATCTTATCTCTGTTCACAGATGACATGACATTATATGTAGAAAACCAAAACAATTACAACCCGAAAAAGAGAAAAAATGGAACTAATAAATGAACTCAGCAAAGTTATAGGATACAAAATCAGCAACGAAAATTAGTTGCATTTCTGTATGCTAACGATGAACAATCAAAAAGGAAATTAAGAAAACCATTCAATTTACAATAGCGTCAAAAAGAATAGAATACTTAGGAATAAACTTAACCAAGTAGAAAAAATATTTACACTGAAATTAAAGAAACAAATTTTAAAAAGACACAAATAAATGGCGAGATGTCCCATATTCATTGATTGGGATATTCAATATTGTTAAAATGTCAACACTACCCAGAGTAAACTACAGATTCAATGCAATACCAATTAAAATCACAATGATTTTTTTTTTTTTTGCAGAAATAGAAAAACCCATCCTAATGTTATCATGGAATTTAAAGGGACCTCAAGTAGTCAACTGGTTTTTGACAAGGATGCCAAGACTATTCAATGGGGAAAGAAACATCTTTTCAACAAGTGGTTTTGGGAGAAGTAGATGATCTACATGCATTAAGAAAGGAAGTTATGCTGTTAACATATATAAAAGTTAACTGAAAATGGATCAAAGACCTAAATGTAAAAGCTAAAACTATCAAACTCTTAGAAGAAAACATGGCAAAATTTCATGACATTGGATTTGATCATGTTTTATTGGATATGACACTGAAAGCTCAGGCAGCAAGAGAAAAAATAGATAAGTTGGACTTCATCAAAATTTAAAACTTTTGTGCACCCAAGGACACTATCAACAGAGTGAAGATGTAATCTACAGAATGGGAGAAAATATTTGCAGATCATATACTGCATAAGGGATTGACACCCAGAATACCAAAAGATGTCCTACACCTCAGCAATAAAAATACAGGGCAGTCCAATTAAATATAAGGGAATTGAGTGGACATTTCTCCAAAGAGGATGTATGGGTAGTGCATGAGCATATGAGAGGATATTAAATATCACTAATCTTTAGGGAAATTCAGACTGAGAGCAGGATGGCATGTCACCTCACACACTTGGGATGGCTGTTGTTGAAACAAAACACAATGGCAGGTGTTGGCAAAGATATGCAGAAATTGGAGTCCTTGTGCTTTGCTGATGGGAATATGAAATGGTGCAGTGGCTCTGGAGGACTGTCTAGTCCTCAAAAATTGTACACCGATTGCCATGTCATCCAGCAGTTCCACTTCTGGGTATATACCCAAAAGAGGTTGGAGTAGGGACTTGAACAGCCACTTGTACACCTATGTTCTGGCAGCATTTTTAACAGTAGCCAGGAGGTGGGGGTAACCTAGGTGTCTATCCAAGGAAGAAAGGATAAACAGAATGTAGTTTATGCATACTGTTGACTATTGTTCAGACTTGAAAGAGAAGGAAATCCTGGCATGTGCTACAGCAAGGATGAACCTTGAAGATGTTATGCTAGAAGAAGTAGGCCAGTCACAGAAGGATAAATGTTGCAACATCCCACTTGTGTAGGAATAGCTAGGGTGCTCAGGTTCATGGAGACAGATACTGTTACTTGGGGCTGTGGGGAGGAGGAAATTGGGAGTTGGTATCTAATGGGTATAGAATTTCAGTTGGGGAGCATGGAGAGGTTCTAGAGATGGATGGTGGTGATGGTTGCGCAGCAATGTGGGTACGCTTAATGCCACAGAGCTGAAGTGATAAGAATTGTGGATTTTGCCACGATAGAAAAAAATGAAAAAGTAACTATTAATGAAATAACTTTTAATTAAAAATACACAAAAGATATATAAAAATACTGTGTTTACCAAAAGGCATGCATAACTTCATATTTATCCTTTCACAGTTACAAACTCAACCTTTCTCAGTAATTTCTGGTGGTAAATATGGATTGATGCTTTTCACACTCATTAATCAATAATGTAGACTCCTGTGGGGACCTCCTTGAATTTTCACATGTACAGTATTACATCAGAAACAAGCACTACTGAAAGAAAAAATGAGGAAGAAACAAAAATAAAATCTTTATCATCTGTCATGAATGCACTTACACTGGTAGCCAGCAAATTTTTCTTTAAAACTCCAAAGAGTAAATATTTTAGACTTTTCAGACCATACAGAGTTTTTTGTAACTACATAATTCTTCTGTTGTTGTATAAAGGCAGCCATAAACAATACCTAAAGGAGTGGGCATGGCTGATTCCAAGAAAACTTTACCTACAGGAACAGTCACGGGCCAGCCCTGGGTAATTTGCTGACTGTAATCTTTACCATGTAGTAGTTTGATTGCCAAGAGCTCCAGCTTTTCTTTGGGCACTCAGCTGAAGCTAATGGATAGAATATATTTAACATAGGTATGCCTGTGAAGTGCACTGGGAGGCCTCCTCAATAATTGTAGCACTTATGATTGGTGTTGGAATCATCCCAGGTTTATTCCTCTTCCATTATCTTTAAATTAAGAATTGCCATGTGATTTGCTTTGGCCAGTGAAATGTGAACAGAGTATTATATGGATTTCCAATTGGAAAAATTGAAATACAGGTGCAACTTGCCATCTAACCTTTTGCCTGCTGCAATATTGTAGAATTACGTGTCCAGAATGAGTCTGTATCACCCTAGCTTCCTGAGTGACAGTTACAAGCAGAAAGCCCCTGCAGTACCACAATAGATATGCTTAATTGGCAAGAAATAAATTGTGACTGTGTTAATCCAGTGAGATTTTGTGATTGTAAATTATCACATCATAATTTAATCCATCCTGCTTGATAGTACACTATTTGATTAATAATTGTGTAATTTTAAATTTCCATTAATTGTAAATCATGATTTGCCAGTATCTGAAGCAGCGATTAAAGGAGTTTTATGTGAAAGGGCATCGACAGACTTGTATCTGCATTGTAATTAGGGATTACAATGCATATTTTATAGTGCTGAAGAATTCTGGAAATCTACTGTGTCTTTCTGAAGCTGACCTAAGCAGTATGACATAGGCTATTTTAGCTCACAGCCCATATTTGATGTTTATTTGGAGTACCATAAATCTGTATCAGTGCAATTCTTATAACTTCTGTTAAATCTTGACTATCAGTATGAAAATTAGGGATTACAATGAATATTTTATAATGCTGATTTTAATACTGAGGCATGTCAAAATAAAGTGATTTTCCTTTACACATAGAAGAAAATAAAGATGTCAGTCACATTCCTTCCCTCTGCCTATTGAGAAAGCTCATCCCAATTATAAAACATCATGCTTTTTATTATAGCTCTGTTTAACTGTATTTAAATAGAAAAACTCTAATGTATAAATTGATAAACATAACATGAATTCTAAAAATCCGGATCAAAGAATAAGTTGTATTGTGCATATTGCTAATTCATGTAGTTCCTTTCATTAGAATGTATACCTGACTTTATAATATTGAACTTATAACCCTTTATCATGAACATTTTAAAAATAAAATCCAAATAACTACAGCATGCCAGTTGGGTCTCTGAATTTTATGTACCTGATCATTCTGATACACAGCATCTGTCACCTTAGTTTAATGCGCAAAAAGCGCTGAGACCATCTTATTCCATATTCCTTGCCACAGGTATAGACAAATGATGACAAGTTGTGAATCTAAAAACTGTCTTTAACGGTCTGTTAGACCAGGTTGAATATTGAGAGTGAAACCATTTACTGATAAAATTTCTAACTCATGCCGTATTGGGGAATGGATGACAGAGGGAACGGACTCTTGGCAATCAGCACACACTAGAGAAAACATAAACAATGAATGTCTTTGCAACCTTTGTCACCTCCTATTTGCTTTACATTTGTCATTGGTTTTAGTGAATAGGAGCTGGGTTCCAAGAAATCTCTGCAGGTTTCTTCAACTTCTCTCGTCTCTGAGCTTCTGCAACCAACACGTCTGCTTAAACCCATCAGCTGTGGTAAGTGTACATTGAGAGTCTTAAGGGAATCTGCAACTTGAGTGCAGGCAGCACCAAAGTAAAGATCCTACGTGGCTTTAATACATTTATACATTTTTAAAATCCCATTTCAGGTAAATTTGTCCCTGAGATCAGTGTATGTGAAATCTCAAGTAAAGCCTTAAACATGTGCTTGAGACACTGGTGTTTCACAGACTTCAAAGGCAACAGATGTGACAATCCAGGGTGAGTCATTCAGTGCCAGTTTAGTCAGAGACTGGGAATATCAATGATGTTATGCTTTAATTCAAGTAAATATATTATCTGAGTTATTTTTTCTTAGCAAAGTGTCTGCTCATTAATTTTTTACAGCGCTTTTATATAGTTTACTTCGGCTTTCACTTTACAGCCTCCACGCAGTTCCACAGTTACTTAGGTCAACACCATTTTCCCCAAAACTTCTTAAGTGAAGTTATTTCATACTTGTAATACAGTTAGATGTTTTGTCACATTCTGTGTTCCACTGTGGATTCTCCAGAATATCTAAACGAATGTTTTTTTAAATTATGTATATTAAGGTTCACTCTTGGTGCTGTAAATTTCTGTGGGTTTTAACAGATGCACAGTATCATGTATCCACCACTACAGTATCATACAGGGTAGTTTCACTACCCTAAACAATCCTCTGTACTTCACCTATTTAACACTTCTCAGTCCCCAGACACCTGGCAACCACTGACTTTTTAAAATGATCTCTATAGATCTGCCTTTTCCAGAGTGTCATACAATTTTTCATGATTCTTTTCAGACTGGCTCCTTTCACTTAGCAATATGCATTTATGATTTATCCATATCTTTTCATGTTTGGTACCACGTTTCTTTTTCTCATGGAATGACACCTCATTGTTGGGATGTACCACAACTGTTTATTCACACCTGTTAAAAGGAGATCTTGGTTACTTCTGATTTTTGACAATTATGAGTAAAGCTGCTATAAATATTTGCATGAAGGTGTCTTTTAGGATCTTTATCTTTGATTTTCTATGGTTTGAAAATGATATGCCTACATGTAATCTTTTGATATTTATTCTGTTGGATGTTCTCTGAGCTTCCTGGATCTGTGATTTGGTGACTGACACTAATTTGGGGGAAATTCTCAGTCATTATTGTCTAAAATATTTCTTCTGTTATTTTCTATTGTCTCCTGTGGTATTCTTATACGTGTATGTTACACCTTTTGTAGTTGTCCCACAGACTTTGGATATTCTAGAGATTCTCTCTTCTGTCATGTCTAGTCTACTAATAATCCCATCAAAGGCTTTCTTCCCATCTCTGTTGCAGTGTTTTGCATTTCTAGTGTTCTTTCTTAGGATTTCCATCTCTCTGCTGACATTATGCATCTGTTTTTGCATGCTGTTTATCCGTTAGAGCTCTTAACATATTAATTATAGTTCTTTCAAAATCCTGGTATGATCATTCCCAATCCCTGCGATGTGTGGTTCCTTCTACCTCTTGTGTTTTCTTTGCCTTTTACTATGCCTTGTAATTTTTCTTGACAGCCAGATTTGAACAAAGAACTGCTGTAAACAGGCCGTTAGTAATGTGCTGGTAAGGTGTGGCGGGAGGGGAAGTGTTCTATAATTCTATACCTATAATTCTGTAATCTCTAATAACTAGCTCTCAGTTGTTTAGTGGGCCAGTGCCCCTGGAGCTTCACGAGTGTTTTTCAGTTTTTGTCTCTCTCCTTAGGTGAATGAGGATGGCTCAAGTGGGCTAGAGCTGTGTATTCCCCCGCTCCTATGTGGAGCTATTCCCCCGCTCCTATGTGGAAGGCTACAGCTGACTAGAGTTGGGTATTTCCCTTCTCCCAGGTGAGCTAGGCTCTGCTAATATCGCAGCCAATTAGACTCCGGTTAATTAACTTCTCCTGAGCGCGGGCCTTGTTAAGTAGAACAGCCTGCTCTCTGGCGTATTTCAAAATGGTTCCTCTTCCCTTCCTGCTGCTGACAGCACAAGGGGATTTTTCTCTGACACTTAACTGTGAGAATCCAGTTGAGCTCCTGGAAGTAAAACTCACTAAAGTGTGGGAGCCCCACTATGACTGGGCTCCCCTGGAGTTTCTAACCGTCAGGATTGTCCACACTGAGACTCCAGCAATTAGACAATTCCAGTTCAGGTTTTCCTGCTCCGGCACTGGTTCCCTTGGCAGTTTCTGCCCGCCAGACTCTGCTCAGGTGAGTCATGACTCTCTGTATTCACTTGTCTGACTTTCCAGTCCTGGAGACAGCAGTTTGCACTGTGTCCTCCCCCTCTGTTGTGAATTCAAGAAGAGTTGTTGATTTTCCAGTCTGTTCAGTGTTTTACTGGTTGTTAGGACAGGGTGGTGACTTCCAGGCTTCTTTCATGTAGATCAAAAACCTGAAATCTGCAGGGGTTTTGTGAATATGTTTTAAAATAAGTTGAGTAAACATCTAGGAGCATAACTGCTGGATTGTGTGGTAAGAGTATGTTTAGCTTTGTAAGCAATTGCCAACTGTCTTCCAAAGTGGCTGAACCTTTTGCATTCTCGCCGTCAGTGAATGAGAGTTCCTGTTGCTCTGCATCCATGTCAGCAATTGGTATTGTTAAAATTTTGGATTTAAAATCTTTCTAATGGTTGTGTAGTGATATCTCTTTGTTGTTTTAGTTTGCAGTCCCCTAATGACAAATAATTTTCAGCATATTCCTGTTTATTTGCCATCTGTATGTCCTTTTTGGTGAGGTATCCAGATATTTTGCCTTAATTTTGTTTTTATTGTTGAGTTTTAAAATTTCTTTCTGTATTTTGCATACAATACCTTTATCAGACGTGGGTTTTCCAAATAGCTTATCCCAATGTATGACTTGTCTTTCTATTCCCTTAAAAGGTTACTTCAGAGCTTAGAAATTTTTAATTTTAAAAATCCAACCTACCAAGTTTTTCTTTCATGGAATGTGCTTTTGGTATTGCGTCTAAAAATGTGTCACCAAGTTCAAGGTCACATAGATTGTTCCTTACTTTACTTTCGTACTGGTACACTTCAGCATCTTCTTATTTGCAAACTTCCTTTTTAAGCATTGCAATTCAGTAACAGCCCCCAAACCTGAAGATTTTTAACCTCCTAATTATCTAATCTTTAATTATTGGTTTTTCAGTCTGAACATGATGTAATCAAAATATAAAGGACTTTCTACCACAATAGTTCTATGTTTTTAAACACACTTAAGTTGTTTATAAAGCTTCTCTTCAAAGGCTTAAATATTGATATTTGAAGAGAGGTAGCAAAGAGAAAATTCACACTGCCATGTGGGAACTTTTATTTTATTATTTTGCTGTTCTAGTTTCCCATTAGTAAATTTCAATTTGGTAAATTTTTAAAACCACCACTTACTTTCTTTTCGAGTTTTATTAAGAAATAATTTACATATATTATGGTATAAGTTTAAGGCACACAGCATGATGGTCTGAGTTACATGTATTCTGAAATGATTATCACAGTGGTTTCAGCTGATATCCATCATCTCATATAGCTACAATAAAAAGAAAAGAAATAAGAAAAAAATATGCTCATTGTGATAAGAACTCTTAGAATTTACTCTTTTAACAACTCTCTGATATATCATACAGCAGTGTTAACTGCTATTAATTTTTTAATAAACATCTCTGTTAATTGAGATAAAGTTTAACACATTCCTGGACACAAGGTGCTGACACAACTTGGAATCCATGGGTCTTTTACATTGACTCTCGTTTCCAAAGGAATTTAACATACGAAAATTCTTATACATTTTGGGTTTGATGTTTTTTAATACATTATAGAAAAATAGCCATAATAGATAAGTTTTGATAAAAATTGAAGAATCAAAGAAACCAGTGTATTCAGTACCCTAGAAACCTCAAACCAAAAGGAAATAGTAAACATGATCACAAAAGGAAATAATATGGAAGGAAAGCATAGGCTTTTATAAGTTGTCCTAGAATCATCTTCGCTTACATTATAACTTTAATGACTTTAAACTCATTTAATCTACATGTATTTAGTCAGCTTTTTTCAGTGATTATAGAACAATCTCTTAAATGATTTATGATTAAAATTGACTAATCTGGACAGGAAATTCTCTTTATATAATAAAAGAGTTCCATGTGAAATACTCTATTTAAATTAAGAGGAACAATTATGGAAAATTCCTACCATGTAGTGACCTGACACAATGAAAGTACTCAAATATGTTTGCTGAATAAGTTATAAAATGATAATAAAAAGTTAGCAGAGCAAAAAAAGATGAATAAATTAGATCCATATTTTTGAGTCTAGATTGACAAGATTATTAATATTTGCTTAATATCATTAGGTACTTTCTGTGTTTCGAGCTTTATTCTATTTTACATTAATTACTCCTCCCAACACCCTTATGAGATAGTTGTACTTTATGAGAGCTTTGCCACTTCTAATAAATGTTTGCTTTCTATTTGATTCATATGTATTTCTAAGTTTGACTACAAGCCTATCCATATTTAAGATACTCATACCCATTGCATTGAATTAAAGGATTTGGGTGGCTAATCAAGGACAAGACATATGCTAGGAGGTGGCAGTAGCACACAAAGAGCTGCATTGTGGGCAGCACTTGGACAGGGTGCATGTGAGGGGAGATCCCTCACAGCAGGAGACCTCTTAGACACAGCAGCCTAGGTCCACCATCCATAAAGGGAAGAGGACAAATAAATGACTGGGGAAGAGAGCTGGAGAGGAGGCTTAAGTGTCTAGGTGATGCCTGGGTCAGAGAGCTTTCAAAGCCAGCAGGGACTTGGGATCTTTAAAGGGCCATGGTTTACCTTATTTATGGCTAGTAGATGTTGGGTGCAGTTTCTTGGGGTTTGCAGAGAAGACTGGCTTCTAAATGTCTAAAAATAGGCCTATTGGGGCTATATTTAAAGCAATTGGATGTGTAAGAATTTGAGTGTAGCACCAGTAGGCTTTTGAGCTAACAGTCTAGACTACTGTGATGAAGTAAAAACATGGGGACCACAGTAAACAGGGGACGTCTTTGGCTCATTTGTATAACACCTATAAAGTAATATCTATTCATTCTTAAATATACAAAATAAAAAAAGCATACAAAAAAAAAGCATACATATTGCCGATTTTAAGTTGCTTGGGGTATATGTGTGTGTATATACATATAAATGTATATATTGCATGAGCTGTATTTTCAAGCACACGCGCACACACACACATGCACGCATAAACCCTAAAACTATTAAATATATGAAAAAAGCTTTCTACACACACTATCAAGTTTTCCTTAGGGGATTTTTTCCTTGTGTCTTTAGGGTTTAGGCAGTGGTATTAGGCAACTAGGGATGTCATAACAAAATGCCACAGAGTGGATGACTTAAACAACAGAAATGTATTTTCTCACAGTTCTGGAGGCTAGAGGTCAAGGTGATGGCAAGTTTGGCTTCTGCCTGAGACCTCTCTCCTTGGCTTCCTGCCTTCTGTGTCTTCATATGACCTTTTATTTGGTTTCTCTTCTTCTAATAAGAACACCAGTCTTATTGGATTAGGGCCCCATCCTTATGATCTCATTTAACCTTGATTACCTCTGTAAAGTCCCTAGTTCCAAATGCAGGCACATTGGATGTTAGGACATCAATGTGTGGATTTAGGGGAGACATAATTCCATCTATACGTACACTGTACCTCTGGATTGCAATTTTGTATGATATATGTATTTAGATGTAGAGCCAATAATATATGTGCTGCACAATTTCACTATTTTAATTGCATGTGTATTATATACCACATTTTTATTTAAACTTGGACAAGAATTGCAGGTTCATTTGGCTTATGAAATTCAGTTCATTTATAACCTGTTTCACACAGCACTTCAGAACAGAAAATTAACTTTCTTAGCTGAATAAAACCAAAATGGAAACAAAATTTTAGTTCCTAAAAGAGCTTTGTAAATGATTTTGTATTGCACATTTCATTTAATTTATTCCAACCAGGATTAAAATATGTTAAATACTCTTTTTTGTTGTGAAGATATTCACAACTACGAAATGAAGTGGCCATTGTATTCTTAAGAGCTCAACATAATTAAGACTATACTTTATTGAGATCAACCAATTCCATTAAAATATCACTAGAAATGAATAAATTGAAAGGATCCTCAGCGAAATGAGAAGGAATGATTATGAGTTACTGAAATTTGAGCTCTATGAAGGCAGTATTTTGTTGCTGTGGTTTTGTTCATCTGTACAAATAGGAGTAAAATCTGGTAGCATTACATTGAAAAATAACTCTATATTAAGTTTATACTTCCCCACAAATATTTGGCAATGTTTAATGTTGTATCTTCATGCCAGGAACTTTTCTAGGATTTAGGAATAGATCTCTTAATAAAATAGATCTCTCTCCCTGCCCTCATAGAACGTCATTCTAGCATAGAGGCAGAAAATAATCAAACACTTCCTTTAAGTTGGGTTTCCCCTTTAGAGCTAGCCAGTGACCCTGACAGAAGTTTTTAAGTATTCAATGTATAAAAGTATATCTATAATCTCTGAACTGTATAGTTCACATACAATAATTGTACCTACAGTTGCTACATTTCAGGGCACTATCATGTCGACCTACTCTATATGACTAAAATAATCAGCAATACAGTTCAGTTGTAGTTTCTAAATGTACTAGTGGTGAACAGAGGACCAAAAGGCAAGATGTCATATAAAAGAGTGGTAAAGAAATTAGTTTTTTTGCTCTGTTTGACTCAGTTTTCTGCTGCATACTTACTATGATATGAGACAATGTATTCTACCTCTACAAAACTCAGGTGTTTCCTTTGTGAAATGAGAGAAATAATTAAAGGATGGCTCTGGGTATTATAGAAGATAGTATGTGCATTGTACTTAACATGATACCTGGTATGTAAGATTCATTGAAATTCATGGTAGCTATTACTATTGCTAAAATGCAGATGTGTTGAAGGGGGCAAAAAGATGAGCTTTTTTTTTCCATTTGGAGCAAATTTCTTAGATTTCACAACATGGATTAATTATTTTTAAACCAAACATTCCTTTACATATGGGAAATTTCCCATGACTACTATTATGATAGTAATCACCCTAGAAAACTGATAACTTAATCTTAGCTGTTTATGTTCAGGAAAAAAATTGAGAATATTTTGATGTGGTGTTTGTGGGGAGGTTTTTAGTAATTTCAGTTTTCTTGATACATTTGTATTCTCCATGTTTTATATGTGTTATTTTTGAAAAGTAAGAATGTAATTGGAGTGGCAGTTTACAGATAAGCAAGGAAAGGAGGCAGTTAAAATAAAAGTTTTTCAACAGTAAAAACTTTATAGTGGAAAAACTGGACAAACACTACCTCAGCCAGGTGGTCAAGGTCAACATCAACAGTGCTAAGTCATGTTCATAATATGTACCCTTGATATGACATGAAAGTGTCACTTTACTTCTATAGTTTTCCTTCCCCAAAATCCCAAACTCCAGTCTAATGAGAAAACATCAGTCAACTCTCAGTTTAAGAACAGTCTACAAAATACCTGAACAGTTTTCAAATCTGTCAAGGTCTCCAAAATATACAAACAGCTCACATAGCTCAATATCAAAAAAGAAAAAAAAAAAAAAAATCAAAAAATGGGCAGAAGACCTAAATAAAAATTTCTCCAAGGAAGACATACAGATGGCCAAAAAGTGCATGAAAAAATGTTCAACATTGCTAATTATCAGAGAAATGCAAATCAAAACTACAATGAGGTATCACCTCACACCAGTCAGGATGGCCATCATCAAAAATTCTACAAACAATAAATGCTGGAGAGGGTATGGAGAAAAAGGAACCATTCTACACTCTTGTTTGGAATGTAAATTGGTACAGCCACTATGGAGAAGAGTATGGAGGTTTCTTAAAAAACTAAAAATAGAGTTACCATATGAGCCTGCAATCTCACTCCTGGGCATATATCAAGAGAAAACTATAATTCAAAAAGAAACAAGCACCCCGATGTTCATTGTAGAACTATTTACAGTAATCAAGACATGGAAGCAATCTAATGTCGACTGACAGATGAATGGATAAAGAAGATATGGTATATATACAATGGAATATTACTCAGCCATAAAATGAATGAAATAACACCATTTGCAGCAACATGGATGGATTAAATATCATCATACTTAGTGAAGTAAGCCAGACAGAGAAGGACAGTTATCATATGATATTGCTTATATGTGGAATCTGAAAAACAAAGATACAATTGAGCTTAATTACAAACGAGAAATAGACCCATAGACATAGAAAACAAATTTATGGTTACCAAAGGGGAAAGGTGAGGAAGAGAAATAAATTAGGAGGTTGGGATTAACATATACATAGTTATATATTTTATATATAAAATAGATAACCAACAAAGACCCAGTGTATAGCACAGGGAACTATACTCAATATTTTGTAATAACCTATATGGCCAAAGAATCTGAAATATATATATATATATAAACTTCAGTTTATGTATGTATATAAACTGAATCACTGTTCTGTATACCTGAAACTAACATGACATTGTAAATCAACTACACTTCACTAAAATTTTTAAAAATTAAAAAATAAACTTTCAAGGTCATCAAAAGTCAATAAAAGTATGATAATCTGTCACAGCTAAGAGGAGCCTAAGGTGACATTACAACTAAATGTAATGTGGTATCCTCAGTGAGTTCCTGGAAGAGAGAAAAGGCATTAAGTAAAAATTAAGCAAATCTGAATAAAGTTTGGAACTTGTTAATAATTATTTAATAATTAACAATTTGGGTTCATTAATTGTGACAAGTGTACCATATTAATGTACGATGCTTTGATAGAGGCTACTGAATATGAACTATTTGGGAACTTTCTGTACCAGCTTCACAATTTTTCTGTAAATCTAAAACTGTTCTAAAAAATAAAGTTTACTAATAAATATATAATCAAAAAATTTTTTAATTCACATAGTTTGGACAGTTCAATGACAAAATGGTGGTGTTCAGAGAAGAAGTCTTGGAAATAAACACAAAATTAAAAGTCTACTTACAAAATGGATGGAACTATACATGTATTTTTTTCTTTGTAAAAATATCAAAATTTTGGAAATATTTACACAGTCAAAATAAAGGCAAAAGAAAATAAAAGTAAAAGCAGAAGATTTTTAAGTCATATCAAATGGATACTCTTGTCTACACTTGGCCAAAATTTCGCATCAAAATTAGTATTTTTATCTTGTGATTTTCTAAATATGTAACAACTGGTAGAACTTAGAACCTGGCAAATGAGAGCAGACAATAGTAAACAGTGCTCATAACTATATAACACCTAAATATTAGAGTGGTATTTCTAAAACAGAATGTCAGCTCAGCCCAAATACAAAACGTTTAGATTGAGTACCTGAAGTCTTGCTATGTTACACAATGGGAAGAAAATTATATTACAAAAACAGATACAATGCAAGTTTCCCAGACCAGATAATCTCAACAACTATAAAGCCCTAAATCTATACCAGCCATAAACCTGAAGGAAGGAAGGAAGGAAGGAGGGAGGGAGGGGCATTACAGCTCTTCCTGGCCTCACTGCCTCGCTTGCTGTCACTTGGGACTCCCCTTGCTCTTTGACTATGAAATTTGGTATATACAGCTCCTCCTTTGGATAGCTTCCTATGCATCCTTCAAGACCTGCTCAAAAATCACTTTTGCCAAGAAGTCTTTCATGAAACTACCAGAAAGAGTTAGCTGCCCCTCATCTGAGGCCCCATAGTATTGTGTTCATTTTGTCACTCTTTCAACAAACACTTAGCAATTACCTACTGTATTCCAGGCCTGTATTTGTATCTCTGTACCATCATTTCCTGAACTCTATGACAGCCATGTCTGATTCCCCTGCTAGATTCAGACTAGTGCTTGGTGGTCTCCTCCTAAAATGAATGAGAAAAAGGAATCAGCAGTTACTCCTCACGGCCTGCCTTGTTTGAGGTGTGTCCTATTATAAACCATACTTTATAAATGTGAAAAATGAGACACGAGAATGCAAGATAACATGTCTGAGGTAATACTGCTGCAAAATTTTCTTCTTTAGCCTTTTGATGCAATGGATTACATTGATTATTGAATGTTTAGACAGCTTTGAATACCTGGGATAATCCTAGTTGGTTATGGAGAACATTCTTTCTATACATCTTTGGATGCAGTGAGCTATAATTTTGGTTAGGATTTTTGCAGCTACCCATGATATATCGGACTGTAGTTTTCTTGTCTTTTTCTGGTTTTGTTATTGGGGTAATTCTGGTCTCAAAGAATGAGTGAGGAAGTGTGCCCTCTGTTTCTCTTTTCTGGAGGATACTAAAGAGATTTGGGATCATTTCTTTCTTAAATGATTGGTAGAGTTCACCAGTGAAAAAATCTGGGCCTGGTGCTTTCTCTTCTGGAAGGATAATTATTGTTTGAATTTCTGTAATAGATATGGGCCTATTAAGATGATATATTTCTCCTTGTGTCAGTTTTGGTATGATGTGTCTTTCAAGCATTAGTCCATTTCATTCAAATTGTCAAATTTGGGATCATACAGTTTTTCATAATAGTCTACTATATTTTTAAATGATGGTCCCTCTTTCATTTCTGGTGTTGGTAACTTATGTCTTTATATTTATTCTTAGCCTGGCTAGAAGTTTATTGATTATATTAATGTTTTCAAAGAACCACCTTTTTGTTTCATTAATTTTCTCATTGTCTCTATTGATATTTCTCTATTTCTTATTTTAAGATTCATTAATATCTGCTTTAAGTTTGTTACTTCTTCTTTCTTTTGGTTTATACTGCTCTTCTTTCTCTAGTATCTTAAGGTGAAAGCTTACATTTTTGGTTTTAGATCTTTATTTTTCTAAAAAATATGCATTCAATGCTATAAATTTCCCTCTAAACATTGCTTTCACTGCATCTCATAAATTTTGATAGGTTTTATTTCAATTTTCACTAAGTTCAAATTATTTTTAATATCTCTTGACATTTCTTTTTTGACCCATGTGTTATTTACAAGTGTGTTGTTTGTTTAATCTCCAAATACTTTGGGATTCTCCAGCCACTTTCTGTTGTTGATTTCTAGTTTTTTTCCATTGTGTTCTGAGAGCATACTTTGGATGACTTCAATTCTTTTAAAATGTGTTTGAGGTGTGTTTCATGTCCCTGAATGTGATGTATCTTGGTGAATGTTCCATGTGAGCTTGAGAGGAATGTGCAGTTGACTCTTAAATAACATGGGTTTGAACTGGGCAGGTCCACTTATACCTGGATTGTTTTTAAGAAACATATAGTCAGCCCTTCAAATTCTTGGGTTTCGCATCTGTGGATTCAATCAACTTGGATTGAAATTTCCATTCATTTTACTACTACATTTTATATGAGGAACTTGAGCATCAGCAGATTTTGGTATATGCAGGGGCTCCTGGGACAAATCCCCCTCAGATACCAAGGGATGACTGTATTCTTCTGCTGTTGGATAAGTATTTTATAAATGTCAATTAGATACAGTTGATAATGATGGTGGTTCCGTTCAACTGTATGCTCACTGATTTTCTGTAAGCAGAATCTGTCAATTACTGATAGAGGTCTGTTGAGCTCTCCAACTATAATAATAGAGTTGTTTATTTCATCTTGCCATTCTATCTGTTTTTGCCTCACTTATTTTGGTACTTTGCTGTTATGCACATACACATTAAGGATTAAGTCTTCTTAGAAAATTGACCCCCTTATGGTTATGTAATGCCTCTCTCTATCCCTGATAATTTTCCTTGTTTGAAGTCTGCTTTGCCCGACATTAATATAGCTACTCCAGCTTTCCCTTCATTAGTGTTAGTGTGGTATAGTTTTCTTCATCACTTTACTTATAATCTATGTCTTTCTTTTTAAAGTGGGTTTCTTGCAGACAACATATAGTCAGTTATTTTTCTTTATCCCCTCTGTCATTTTCTGTTTTTAATTTTTATAGTTGCATTTAATCCATTCACATTTAAAGTGATTATTTGTGTAGTTGGATTAATCTCTCCCCTTTCTGTACTGTTCTCTATTCATTGCACTTCTTATTTTTTAATATTCTACCCTTTTTCTGCCTTATCTGGTTTAATTAGGTATTTTATATGATTCTGTTTTCTCTCATTTCTTAACAAATCAGTTATACTTCTTTTTAAAAAATGATTTTAGTGGTTGCCCTAAGGATGGCAACGTGTATTTACAACATGTATTTATAAGTCCACTTCTAAATAGGTCTATATTATTTTATGAGTGTGTAGGTACCTTAAAATATTTCATATTCATCCCTTCTAACATTGATGTCACTCATTTCACTTATCAATAAGCTATACTCATCCAATATATTGTTTCTGTTGTTAGTTTGAACACTTATATATTAAATCAAGTAAGAAAAATAAAAGGGTTTATTTTACCTTTATGTGTTCCCTCTCTAATGCCCTTCATTTCTTTACGTAGATCTCAGTTTCTAACCTGCATCATTTTCTTTCTCTAAACTTTAAAACAATTAAACTTCTTTAAACATTTTTTGAAAGGCAGATCTACTGGTGAAAAATTCCTCATTTTTGTTCATTTGAGAAAGTCTTTATTTCTCCTTCATTTTTGAGGAACAATTTTCCTTAATACAGAATTCTAGCTTGGTGATTTCTTTATTTCAACATTTTAAATATTTCACTCCACTCTCTTTTTGTTTGCATTGTTGATGACAAGAAGTCTGCTATAAATCTTATACTTCTTTCTTCATAGGTAAGGTGTTGTTTTTCTCTGTGTGTGTTTCAAGATTTTTTCTTTGATTTTCTGTAGTTTGAACACAACATGCCAGGTAAAAGCTTTTTTATTATTTATCCCACTTGGACTCCTCTGAGTCCTTGATCTATGGTTTGGGGTCTGTCGTTATTTTTGAAAAATTCTTAGCTATTTTCACTTCACAAATTATATCAGTCTTGTGAACTGAAATCACATGTTTTATATTACCAATTCATACTCCCCTCTAATAAGCCGTTCATCATAGAAGACCTGCCACCTTACACTTCCTCTAGATCCATCTCTGCTGAGACCATTGCATCAAAGTGAGAACTAATCTCAAACTGACTTTTCCAATTTTCTCTTTGCACAGTGCTGAGTAGTGGGAACTTTAATTGTAACTGATCAATTTTTGTCTTTTATATAGTGTGCAGAATGTTTATTTTCACAAAACGTAAATAATGTGTGTATATATATGTGCATGTATATGATATATATATATATTTATATATATATGTTACATATATATATATATATATATAATGTTATGATTCCTTGCTTGGAAGGATGGAATCTAGGGCAACAAGAAAAGGGGGAGTGAGACATGGTCTTCCTCTTATCTTTACCTTTTTCTCTCTCCTTTTCTTTTTTTACCTAAGTTATTTATTTAATTCATCTCCTGCTACAAGAAAAGTGATGGAAAATCAGTCTACTGGTCATCATTTGATGCAAATAAAGAACATGGGCTTAAGGTCCTATACATTTTACTGGTCCATGTGCAAGAACAGTCCAAATCTGAGCTGTGGTCCATGATGTAGAACAATGGTCCAGGTTTTCTTTATTCATCTTCATTGCAGGTCAGAAGTGGCTTCAAATGAGGGTTATGGAATAAAGAATGGTTACCATATCTCTAGGAAAATGGCTTGGACCTGATGCAGAGATGGGGATAGGCAAAAACTTGCGTTCTTATGTTTTCTCTGGTGCAAACAGGAAGGCGTTCAGCAAGCTGACTCCCACCCTGGGGAACATGACAAAGTAAATAGGGGACTTCCAAGTGTGAGCTAAGCCCTCCTTGCTTGAGGCACCTCTAGACATGGGAAGCCCCAGATGTGGTTGGGACATACCTAGAACCCCGGAAACCCAGAGTCTAGCCACCACTCCATTTTCGACCTGATTCAAAGCTATCATTGCCTCTTTATTATTCTAGAGATTATAAAGAAATTATTATTCCTGATTAAAAACAGAATTATCAAATTAAAAATCATTGTGATAGCAGTAAGCAGCAAGTTATATTCCTTAGAAAATCAATGCAATGAAATACATCCTCAGCATACATACATACTCAATTTTTCTCAGAATTCAGAAGAAAATAATAGAAACTAGGTGTGATGAGAGAATAGTTAAGTGAAAGAAGGTGGAAAATAAAATCCAATCTACAGAAAATTATAACTTCATGAAACAGTCACTTTTACAAATTACAAGATTTTTTTTTAATCCAGAAAGTGACATAGTTATTTATCAGTTACTAGTTTTGGATTCCTTTCAACATTTCTGAAGACACAAGTCAAGATGAAGCTGATAATTGCCCAACATTCGATCTGATAAAAACATAATGCTGCAAACGAAGGAGAACTTTCCTCTGGTGAATGGTGGACTGAGGTGGTAAAAATGAAGCACGTTTTCACTTCGTGGAACTGAGAATGCATGAAGAAACGTTGATAAAATATCTGATTAACTTAACCACAGATGTTCACAAACTGAGTTTTAAATAGATATTTATGGTTTTCCAAAGCAACCAAAGCAGCAGCCCATCTTCATGGGATCAGCTAGTGAGTATCAAAATTATTTAATACACTCTATCCCCGACTGTCAAAAGTGAATACTCTCAAGTGCTTGGCATTCTGTCGAATAGTGGTTAAGGAGAAGCTTGAAATGTGTTTTCTCTTGTCCAGCAAGTTAACATTTTCTGATAAGTTTCTGTTTTCTCTTGAAGGACCTACTCTTCTCTTGATGGTAAGTTATTCTCTTTAAGGACACGCTGTCCCCCCGCCCCTCCCCTCAACTACAGTAGTATGCTTTATTCAGAGGTTTCTGTAGGGCACAAATATCATGATATGATAATGCAAAATACATATGTACATTTTAGTTAGCAGATGGTTGGTCTCCTTATATAGATTTTAAAATACAAATCAAAATAAAATTCAGATGGAATAAGGACTTAAATATATAGAGCATAAAATTACTGAAATAATACAGGAGATAACTGAAACTCTGAGCTACACAATAAAAGCAGACATAATGATTTGGTTAAACACCAAAAGCTTCAAAAAGTTTAAACAACAACAACAAAAAAAGTTTAAACAAATCTCAAAATAGAGAAATAACTTCTGCAATGCAAAATAATCAATACAGGGGCAAGAGATTTCATTAAAAATAAAGGTAAATATTATATTGAATAAATGCCAGGAAGAAGAAATTCAGGAAAGCAAATGTAAAACATGTGATAAATACAATGAAATGCTCAAACTAACCAGCGTTCAACAAAACAAAATTTAAAATAAAAATAATATGAATGTTTTGTCTATACATTTAATTCATGAAATTTGTTAAATGTAAACTATTCAAATTGATGGAAATATAAACATTGGACTAATATTCTGTATTGTTTTGGATTTTGCTTTCTATTTGATGGTAAGATTTAGAGACTTTTTCATGTCTGTTTATAGATTTATAACTTTTTCAAAATACCTTCATAGCACATATTCTGGATTCTTCATAATTTATTTGTCATTCTTATGGGGATTTCAAGTTGTCCTCACTTGGTTGCTATGCCAGCAATTCTATACGAGAAAACCTTATCCATACAATTTGGTTTCGATGTGTTTTCTTAGCACTCATTAATTCTCCTGAAGAAACCTGCTCCTTTTCCCAAACTTTAATTCAGGAAACACAAGGATAGTCACCTAATTTTATAACTTTGTTTTGTGTTATTGAGATCTGTATTGTTAATCTTATGATCTCACAGTTCTTCCTCAGTTTGGTCATATTTCCTTATGCTAACAAAATCTTCTTTTGAGAGGTAAAAAATATTTTTTATTCTTACTGAAGATGCACTTAAAATATTTTCCACTAAATTTTACTTTTGTTGTTGGCACCAAATTACTGAGAAAAGGGCAAAAGAAACAACTTTATTCAGCCATATATAATTACAAATCAGTTTGTTGGTATTTAGTAATATTGGTTCTTATTATCCATTATCCTAAATTAAAAATTAGTATATTTACAGACGATCAGAAACACTAGGAAGTTAAAATTACATATTATTTCTTTGCTCTTGAAATTACATTTGATAAGCTTTTGTATTTTTTTAAGGAAAAATCTGTGTCTTCAGCACTTTTTGATGTAGCATTACATTAAGAACATTTTCCATGTTATTAAATATTTTTTGAAAGCATGTTAATACCTACAAAACATTCCATCTTATGGAAGTACCATGTAATTTATCTGTGCCTTTATTACTTGATATTAAATGTGTTTCTAATTTCTTCTATCCCCAAACATTCTATAATAAGCATTCTTGTACATTAATCCTTGTTAATTGCTTTATTTCTTTAAAATAATTATTATAATGCTATATAAGTAAAGTATGCTGTGGGCACTCAAAACCATAGAGAAAACAGTACATCTAAATGTATTAGTGTTTAAGAATCATAACACATCGAGGGGGATTTTAAGTGAATGAACCTAGTGATTAATTTTAAGAACATAAAACTTGAGACAACCAGATATTATGTGCTCCCTAATGTGAAGAAATAAGAAGTGTAGCACAGCAACTATGAAGAACTCTTACCAATCAAATCTGAATCAAAACTGTAGTTCCCAATCACTAATTTGTTAAAAAAGAAAAACATGAAAGTCAGAGAAATATGTTAAAAATAAAACAGGAATTCACACAGAAACATGCAAAATTTTGTTAACTCTACAAGGCAAATGACCACCCACAAGGAAGAATAAACTTCATGGAAAAAAGAGAGAGGGACAACCTATAGATTTAAAGACAAGAGAATAATCAACCAAGCTATCAATACTCTGAGCCCTGTTGGGATTCTGATTTCAATAAAACAACTTTGGAAATAAATTATGATATCATGCAGATATATACACTGACTAGATTTTTTAATATTAAGGGTTTATTGTTAAATTTGTGGGTGGATAGCTGGAAAAGCTTTTGTCTTATTTTGTATTTTTTTAGTCCTTATGCTATTTTTTCCCCGATGAAATGTTATGTTTAGGATTTTCATCTATACTATTTAGGTAACTATACTATTTAAGTAACTCTGAAGCAATCCTAAAGTAACCTTAAAGTAATCGTGTTTTGGGCAGAGCCAAAACACGATTGGACATATGTTGATAATTATTGATCTTCTCTATATTTACATATTTTTTGAGAATTTAAAATGCCACAAAAGGGAGCAACAGGAAATGAGCTTACTATTTCGGTGGGGAATAGATAATACAGTCTTGTTATATATATATATATATATATGGTTAATCCTGAAGAGATTTGGGAAAGGAAGTGATATGATGGGATTCACAAGTGAGAGTGCACTCTTATGAACATGGACATGAATTCATCCAGGAGCAAGGAGACCATTAATACCTTCCTCAGTTTCTATAATTGCAGTCCCCTCTCTGTCACATTCTTATGGGCTATAATTTCTCTACAGAATGATAATAGAATGATAAAGAAAATAAGAATGAATTAAAAATGAGATGTGAAAGCCAAAGGGACTCCTTGGTAGAGGCAAAGAAGCCCTCATTTTGCAGCAGGAGTGCAGAGAAACCAAACATGAGGCCTGAGATTTATTAGTCTGTGCGACTAACTTCAAAGGAGGTTAAACTTGGCGTATTTGTTATACCAAGGGCATTGCCACCATTGGGAATATCTGAAGCTTTAGCGCACAGAATCTAGACATGCGGATGATTGCTCCTGAAGATTTTGATTCCTCTGACTCTTCTGAACCTTCTAAGCCTGCAGAAGTGTTCCATTCCTTTTTGCTAAGAGCAGTCATCTCAATAATCCTGAGAGGCAGCAAATATACCACTCAAGATTTGCCCTCACTTTCCCTCCTGGCCACTTGGCTTATACCTAGGTTTTAAGTCATAATATCAAGCAACTGAGGATGCATTTGGCTTCATAAACAAAGTACTGTAATTTAAAGATGCTGCAAAACTATCTGACATGTATCAGTAGCCATCTGGGATGTATGAGTGGCACTGTGTTAGAAGAGTCTTTATCAAAGGGACTGGAACATAGAATTGGAAAGGGAAGAATTTATTTACCTGAGAATATTCTTTGGAGATAAAGGATTTAGTGTCCTGGAAAGAACCTCAGGAGATTGTACAAACTAATTAGGTGGCTCCCAGTGGCATGGTACACACAGTGGCCAAGCTGAGCAAAGTTGAAATGCATGAACTGCAATGTCAGATGCTGGATAAAGAAATTAAAAAGTTCAGAGAAGTAGACATGCTAGAATGGATGTAATATGTACAGTCAGAAGATAAGCATGATGGTTATGTTCCCTGGGAAGGCCCAAAGGACACAAAATTTATCAAGGCCATATGAATGGCCTGGTGAGACAGGAAGCAGCATCATTAAAAAGTTCAGGGGCTTCCCTGGTGGCGCAGTGGTTGAGAGTCCGCCTGCCAATGCAAGGGACGCGGGTTCGTGCCCCGGTCCGGGAGGATCCCACATGCTGTGGAGCGGCTGGGCCCGTGAGCCATGGCCGCTGGGCCTGTGCGTCCGGAGCCTGTGCTCCGCAATGGGAGAGGCCACAACAGTGAGAGGCCCGTGTACAGGAAAAAAAAAAAAAAAAAAAAGTTCAGTAGTGTCTCTACTTTTCATTTTAGGGCTGGAGATAGAAAATACTGTTACAGAATTTATCTAGCTGAAAACAGTGTCCATGCATGGACTTTAAAACAGTAGAGTCTAGGTGGCAGCAGTTAACTGTCAGTAACCAGGTGGTACTTAACCACATATATTGTGATCACTAGCAAAGTTGGAGTAATAGCCCTGGGAACCAGATACACAGGGACTTACAAGGATGGTTAGTAGAATATGACCTCCCTAGGGGCAAAATAGATTGGTGGCTGACAAAGTCACTACTCAGCTTGAACCAGCAGAAGAAATCAAGGTTTGGTGATTGGGCATCTGAGGATAGCCACCCTAATAAATATGTCATGATTCCTTGCATAGGTTTCAGACTGGGGACCATTGTTCAGAATCAGAGCCCACTAAACACTGGTTCCAAGTGGAACAATTGCAGTACCATAGCATGTATACAAAGCAATGATTTGCCGCATTTTTCCTCAAGAAAATTATGGCCATTTACTCACTTGACTATAAATTGGGAGATGGGGATTACTCATATTTTTAGCACTGTTGGTATAGGTGATAGGCTTTCTGTGATATTGAACTACGAATACTTTGAAACATTATTGTGGCCTTCCTATATGTATGGGGGCATATGGGAGACAGGTAATAAATCACTTACATAGACCACCTGATGGTCATTTCCCTGGACCCTGAATGTTTAATTGGTATTAACATACTTGGAAGTTAGTACAACTTCCAGATTGGGTCCTTGGTTGTAGATAACTACCAAAATAGGGAAAGCCACATGGAAGCCTCTGAAACTGTTCCTGTCATGAGAAAGTAAGTAAAAATATATAAATAAAAATTGTATCATATATGTATTATATAGAGTTTAGGAGATTTATATGAGCCATGAGTTTCTAACAGATGCAAGGATGGTGGTCCTTACCACATCCTCAGTTAAGTTACCTAGCAATGATCTTGCAAATACCAGATGGATCCTGGAAGGTGACTGTAGACCGCTGCAAGCTCAACCCAGTAGTTGCCCTGATTGAAGTTGCCATGATGGATGTGGTAACTTTGTTAGAACAGATAGAGCCTCAGGTTCTGGTATATGGACATTGTTTTGGCATATACATTCTTTTCTATTTCAGTAAGAAAAGAGGATCAGGGAGAGTTTTTGCTCACTTCAAATGTGTAATAAACACTTGCAAATTTTGCTGTTGAGCTGTAATTCCTTTTCCTCAGCTGTAATGTAGTCCAAAGGGATCTCGGACTATCTAAACATTGCAGAGCGCAGCACGTGAATCCATTGCTTTCAGGATAGCATGTTAATCTCTTCTAATAGTTAGTACTATGAAGGCCTTCGTGAGACACTGTTTAGAGGATGGAGTGGTCATGATGGCAGAGAGAGAGGCCAACAGCATAGATTCTCACTAACTAAGGCTAATCTAGCTACTGCTACCACCAAATGTCCAACCTGTAAGAAAAAGAGACCAAAACCAAGCTCCAAAATTACATAATTTCTTGAGATTTACTATCTACCTGGTAACAAGTTAACTATTTTGAATAGCTTCCATCCTGAGAATATCACTGGTCTTGTCACTAGAATAAATTATTATATATTTCTGCCAGTGTATATGGATTTCAAAAATATTCCTGTTCTGCTACTTGTTTTTCAAAGAAATGAGTTTTATGGAAGGTGTCATGGTTTATTTTATACCTCAATCTTGACTGGGCCACAGGGTGGCCAGATATTTGGTCAAACATTACTCTGGATGTATCTGTGAGGATGTTTCTTTTTTTGTTTGTTTTTTTCTTTTTAACATCTTTATTGGAGTATAATTGCTTACAAAGGTGTGTTAGTTTCTCCTTTATAACAAAGTGAATCAGCTATACATATGCATTTATCCCCATATCTCCTCCTCCTTGAGTCTCCTTCCCACCCTCCCTATCCCAGCCCTCTAGGTGGACGCAAAGCACGGAGCTGATGTCCCTGTGCTATGCAGCTGCTTTCCACTAGCTATCTATTTTATATCTGGTGGCGTATATATGTCCATGCCACTCTCACTTCGTCCCAGCTTGCCCTTTCCCGCTCCCCATATCCTCAAGTCCATCATCTACGTTTACGTCTTTATTCCTGTCCTGCCCCTAAATTCTTCAGAACCATTTTTTTTTTAGATTCCATATAAATGTGTTAGCATATGGTATTTGTTTTTCTCTTTCTGACTTCACTCTGTATGACAGTCTCTAGGTCCATCCACCTCACTACAAATAACTCAATTTTGTTTCTTTTTATGGCTGAGTAATATTCCATTGTATATATGTGCCACATCTTCTTTATCCATTCATCTGTCGATGGACACTTAGATTGCTTCCATGTCCTGGCTATTGTAAATAGAGATGCAATGAACATTGTGGTACATGACTCTTTCTGAACTACGGTTTTCTCAGGGTATATGCCCAGTAGTGGGATTGCTGGGTCGTATGTAGTTCCATTTTTACATTTTTTAGGAACCTCCATATTGTTCCCCGTAGTGGCTGTATCAATTTACATTCCCACCAACAGTGCAAGAGGGTTCCATTTTCTCCACACCCTCTCCAGCATTTGTTGTTTGTAGATTTTTTGATGATGGCCATTCTGACCGGTGTGAAGTGATACCTCATTGTAGTTTTGATTTGCATTTCTCTAATGATTAGTGATGTTGAGCATCCTTTCATATGTTTATTGGATATCTGTATATCTTCTTTGGAGAAATGTCTCTTTAGGTCTTCTGCCCATTTTGAGGTTGGGTTGTTTGTTTAATTGGTGTTGAGCTGCATGAGCTGCTTGTAAATTTTGGAGATTACTCCTTTGTCAGTTGCTTCAGTTGCACATATTTTCTCCTATTCTCAGGGTTGTCTTTTCATCTTCTTTATGGTTTCTTTTGCTGTGCAAAATATTTTAAGTTTCATTAGGTCCCATTTGTTTATTTTTGTTTTTCTTTCCATTAGTATAGGAGGTGGGTCTAAAAGGATCTTGCTGTGATTTATGTCATAGACTGTTCTCCCTATGTATTCCTCTAAGGGTTTTATAGTGTCTGGCCTTACATTTAGGTCTTTAATCCATTTTGAGTTTATTTTTGTGTATGATTTAAGGTAGTTTTCTAATTTCATTCTTTTACATGTAGCTGTCCAGTTTTCCCAGCACTACTTATTGAAGAGGGTGTCTTTTCTCCATTGTATATCCTTGCCTCCTTTGTCAGAAATAAGGTGACCATATGTGCGTGGGTCACCTCTGGGCTTTCTATCCTGTTCCATTGATCTTGATTTCTGTTTTTGTGCCAGTACCATACTGTCTTGACTACTGTAACTTTGAGTATAGTCTGAAGAAGGGAGCCTGATTCCTCCAGCTCCATTTTTCTTTCTCAATGTTGCTTTGGCTATTTGGGGTCTTTTGTGTTTCCATATAAATTGTGAATTTTTTTGTTCTAGTTCTGTGAAAAATACCATTGGTAGTTTGATAGGGATTGCGTTGAATCTGTAGATTGCTTTGGATAGTAGAGTCGTTTTCGCAATGTTGATTCTTCCAATCTAAGAACATGGTTTATCTCTCCAACAGTTTGTATCATCTTTAATTTCTTTCATCAGTGTCTTATAGTTTTCTGCATACAGCTCTTTTGTTTCCTTAGGTAGGTTTTTTCCTAGGTATTTTATTCTTTTGTTGCAATGGTAAATGGGAGTGTTTCCTTCATTTCACTTTCAGATTTTATATCATTAGTGTATAGGAATACAAGAGATTTCTGAGCATTAATTTTGTATCCTGCTACTTTACCAAATTCATTGATTAGCTCTAGTAGTTTTCTGGTAGCATCTTTAGGATTCCCTGTGTATAGCATAATGTCATCTGCAAACAGTGACAGTTTTACTGCTTCTTTTCCAATTTGGATTCCTTTTATTTCTTTTTCTTCTTAGATTGCTCTGGTTAAAACTTCCAAAACTATGTTGAATAATAGTGGTGAGAGTGGGCAACCTTGTCTTGTCCCTGATCTCAGTGGAAATGATTTCAGTTTTTCACCATTGAGAACGATGTTGGCTGTGGGTTTTTCATATATGGCCTTTATTATTTTGAGGTAAGTTCCCTCTATGCCTAATTTCTGCAGGGTTTTTATCATAAATGGGTGTTGAATTTTGTCAAAGGTTTTTCTGCATCTATTGAGATGATCCTACGGTTTTTCTCCTTCATTTTGTTAATATGATTTATCACATTGATTGATTTGTGTATATTGAAGAATCCTTGCACCCCACTCAATCATGCTTTATGATCCTTTTAATATGCTGTTGGATTCTGGTTGCTAGTATTTTGTTGAGGATTTTTGCATCTAACTTTCTCAGTGGTATTGGCCTGTAGTTTTCTTTTTTTGTGAAATCTTTGTCTGGTTTTGGTATCAGCGTGATGGTGGCCTCATAGAATGAGTTTAGGAGTGTTCCTCCTTCTGCTGTATTTTGGAAGAGTTTGAGAAAGACAGGTGTTAATTCTTCTCTAAATGTTTGATAGAATTCGCCTCTGAAGCCATCTGGTCTTGGGCTTTTCTTTGTTGGAAGATTTTTAATCACAGTTTCAATTTCAGTATTTGTGATTGGTCTGTTTATATTTTCTATTTCTTCCTGTCAGTCTCGGAAGGTTGTGCTTTTCTAAGAATTTGTCCATTTCTTCCAGGTTGTCCATTTTATTGGCATAGAGTAGCTTCTAGTAATCTCTCATGATCCTTTATATTTCTGCAGTGTCAGTTGTTGCTTCTCCTTTTTCATTTCTAATTCTATATTTTGAGTCTTTTCCCCTTTTTTTCTTCATGAGTCTGGCTATTGTTTGTCAATTTTGTTTATCTTCACAAAGAACAAGGTTTTCATTTTATTGATATTTCCTACTGTTTCCTTCATTTTTTTTCATTTATTTCTGATTTGATCTTTATGATTTCTTTCCTTCTGCTAACTTTGGGGTTTTTTTTTGTTCTTCTTTCTCTAATTTTTTTAGGTGTAAGGTTTCGTTTCTTATTTGAGATGTTTCTTCTTTCCTGTGGTAGGATTGTATTGCTATATACTTCCCTCTTAGAGCTGCTTTTGCTTCATCCCATAGGTTTTGGGTCATCGTGTTTTCATTGTCATTTGTTTCTAGGTATTTTTTGATTTCCTCTTTGATTTCCTCAGTGATCTCTTGGTTATTTAGTAGTGTATTGTTTAGCCTCCATGTGTTTGTATTTTTTATAGATTTTTTTCCTGTAATTGATATCTAGTCTCATAGCATTGTGGTTAGAAAAGATACTTGATATGATTTCAATTTTCTTAAATTTATGAATGCTTGATTTGTGACCCAAGATATGATCTATCCTGGAGAATGTTCCATGAACACTTGAGAAGAAAGTGTATTCTGTGGTTTCTGCATGGAATGTCCTATAAATATCAATTAAGTCCATCTTGTTTAATGTATCATTTAAGGCTTGTGTTTCATTCATTATTTATTTGCATTTTGGATCATCTGTCCATTTGTGAAAGTGGGATGTTAAAGTGCCCTACTATTATTGTGTTACTGTAGATTTTCCCTTTTATGGCTCTTTGCATTTGCCTTATGTATTGAGGTGCTCCTATGTTGGGTGCATAAATATTTACAATTTTTATATCTTCCTGTTGGATTCATCCCTTGCTCATTTGTAGTGTCCTTCTTTCTCTCTTGTAATAGTCTTTATTTTAAAGTCTATTTTGTCTGATATGAGATTTGCTACTCCAGCTTTCTTTTGATTTCCATTTGCATGGAATATCTTTTTCCATCCCCTCACTTTCAGTCTGTATGTGTCCCTCAGTCTGAAGTGGGTCTCTTGTAGACAGCATATATATGGGTTCTGTTTTTGTATACATTCAGCCAGTCTAAGTCTTTTGGTTGGAGCATCTAAACCATTTACATTTAAGGTAGTTATCGATATGTATGTTCCTATTACCAGTTTCTTAATTGTTTTGGGTTTGTTATTGTAGGTATTTTCCTTCTCTTGTGTTTCTTGCCTAGAGAAGTTCCTTTCGCATTTTTGTACAGCTGGTTTGTTGGTGCTGGATTCTCTTAGCTTTTGGTTGTCTGTAAAGGTTTTAATTTCTCTGTCAAATCTGAATGAGATCCTTGCTGGGTAGAGTAATCTTCGTTGTATGTTTTGCCCTTTCATCACTTTAAATGTCATAACACTCCCATCTGGCTTGCAGTGTTTCTGCTGAAAGATCAGCTGTTAACCTTTTGGGGATTCCCTTGTATTTATTTGTTGCTTTTCCCTCCCTGCTTTTAATATATTTTCTTTGTATTTAATTTTTGATAGTTTGATTAATATGTGTCTTGGCGTGTTTCTCTGATAGTATCCTATCGGACTCTCTGGGCTTCCTGGACTTGATTGACTATTTCCTTTCCCATATTAGGGAAATTTTAAACTATAATCTCTTCAAATAGTTTCTCAGTCCCTTTCTTTTTCTCTTCTTCTTTCAGGACTCCTATAATTCGAATGTTGGGGCATTTAATGTTGTCCCAGAGGTCTCTGAGACTGTCCTCAATTCTTTTCATTTTTTTTCTTTTTTCTGCTCTGCAGTAGTTAGTTCCACTCTTTTATCTTCTGGGTCGCTTATCTGTTCTTCTTCCTTAGTTATTCTACTATGGATTCCTTCTAGAGAATTTTAATCTCATTTATTGTGTTGTTCATCATTGTTTGCTCTTTAGTTCTTCCAGGTCCTTGTTAAGTGTTTCTTGTGTTTTCTGCATTCTATTTCCAAGATTTTGGATCATCTTTGCTGTCATTACTCTGAATTGTTTTTCAGGTAAACTGCTTATTTCCTTTTCCTTTGTTTGGTCTGGTGGGTTTTTACCTTGCTCCTTCATCTGCTGTGTATTTCTCTGTCTTCTCATCTTGCTTAACTTACTGTTTGCGATCTCCTTTTCGCAGCCTTCAGGTTTGTAGTTCCTTTTGTTTTTGGTGTCTGCCCCCAGTGGGTAAGGTTAGTACAGTAGGTTGTGTAGGCTTCCTTGTAGAGGTTACTGGTGCCTGTGTTCTGGTGTATGAGGCCGGATCTTGTCCTTCTGGTGGGTAGGACCATATCCGGTGGTGTGTTTTGGTGTGTCTGTGACCTTTTTATAATTTTAGGCAGCCTCTCTGCTAATGGGTGGGGTTGTGTTTCTGTCTGGCTAGTTGTTTGTCATAGGGTGTCCAGCACTGTAGCTTGCTGCTCGTCGAATGGAGCTAGGTCTTAGCTTTGAGATGGAGATTTCTGACAGCTTTCGCCATTTGATATTACGTGGAGCTGGGAGGTCTCTGGTGGACCAGTGTCCTGAACTCGGCTCTTCCACCTCAGAGGCTCAGGCCTGACACCCGGCCAGAGCACCAAGACCCTGTCAGCCACACATCTCAGAAGAAAAGTGAGGGAGAAGGAGAGGGAGAGGGAGAGAGAAAGAAAGCTATTAAAATAAAATAAAGTATTAAAAATAAAAAAGGAAAAAAGTAATTAAAAAGAAGAAAAAAGAAAGAAAGAAGAGAGCAACTGAACCAAAACACAAACCCACCAATGAGAGCAAGAGCTAAAAACTATACTAAAAAGACAAAACAAAACAAAATGGGCCGACAGAACCCTAGCACAAATGATAAAAGCAAATCTATACAGACAGAATCACACAAAGAAGCATGCACAAACACACTCACAAAAAGAGAAAAAGGAAAAAAATATATATATAAATGAAGAGAGCAACCAAATCAATAAACAAATCTACCAGTGATAACAAGCTCTAAATACTCAATTAAGATAAACATAAAGCCAGAAACAAATTAGATGCAGAAAGCATACCCCAAGTCTACAGTTGCTCCCAAAGTCCACCTCCTCAATTTTGGGATGATTTGTTGTCTATTCAGGTATTCCACAGATGCAGGGTCCATCAAGTTGATTGTGGAGCTTTAATCCGCTGCTCCTGAGGCTGCTGGGAGAGATTTCCCTTTCTCTTCCGTGTTCGCACAGCTCCCGGGGTTTAGCTTTGGATTTGGCCCCACCTCTGCCTGTAGGTCACCTGCGGGCATCTGTTCCCCGCCCACACAGGACACAGGACGGGGTTAAAGGAGCAGCTGATTAGGTGGCTCTGGCTCACTAAGGCTGGGGGGAGGGAGGAGTATGGAATGTGAGGCGAGCCTGCAGTGGCAGAGTCCGGAATGACGTTGCAACAGCCTGAGAAGAACTGTGTTCTCCTGGGGAAGTTGTCCCTGGATCACAGGACCCTGGCAGTGGCAGGCCACACAGGCTCCTGGGAGGGGAGTTGTGGATGGTGACCTGTGCTTGCACACAGGCTTCTTGGTTGCTGCAGAAGCAGTCTTAGCATTTCATGCCTGTCTCTGGTGTCTGCACTGATGGCCACAGCTTGTGTCCATCTCTGGAACTCATTTAGGCGGTGCTCTAAATCCTCTCTCCTCGTGCACCTGGAAACAATGGTCTCTTACTTCTTAGGCCATTCCAGACTTTTCCCCAGACTCCCTCCCAGCTAACTGTGGGGCATTAGCCCCCTTCAGGCTGTGTTCATGCAGCCAAGCCCAGTCCTCTCTTGGGATCTGACCTTGGAAGCCATGACCTCAGCTCCCAGCCCCCACCCACCTGGGCGGGTGAGCAGACAAGCCTCTCAGACTGGTGAGTGCTGATCGGCACTGATCCTCTGTGCGGGAATCTCTCTGCTTTGCCCTCTGCACCCCCACTGCTGTGCTCTCCTCCGTGGCTCTGAAGCTTCCCCACCCACCCACTCCCCACCTCCGCCAGTGAAGGGGCTTCCTAGTGTGTGGAAACTTTTCCTCCTTCACAGCTTCCTTCCAGAGGTGCAGATCCCATCCCTATTCTTTTGTCTCTGGTTTTTCTTTTTTCTTTTGCCCTGCCCGGGTACATGGGGAGCTTCTTGCCTTTTGGGAAGTCTGAGGTCTTCTACCAGTGTTCAGTAGGTGTTCTGTTCCACATGTAGTTGTATTTCTGATGTATTTGTGGGGAGGAAGGTGACCTCCACATATTATTCCTCTGCCATCTTGAAGGTCCCTTTGTGAGGATGTTTCTGGAGGAGATTAATGCTTGAATCAGAAGACTGAGTAAAGCAGATTGCCCTCCCTAAGGTAGGTAGGTCTCACCCTATCAACTGAAAACCTGAAAAGAACAAAAATATACTGAGTTGTTTTTCCTGTCTGACTGCCTTCTGGCTGGGGCATTGGTCTTTTCCTGCCTTCAGACTCAAAGTGAAATATCAAGAGCTCTTAGTTCTCAAGCCTGTAGTCTTTCTACTGGAACTTACACCATTGGCTCTCCTGGTGCTCAGGCCTTTGAACCCAGACTGGAATACACTATCAGCTCTTCCTGGTCTCCATCTTGCTGACTGCAGATCTTGGGACTTCTCAGCCTTCATAATTAAGTGAGCCAATTTCTTGTAATAATCTCTTCAGGGAGAGAGAGAGAGAGAGAGAGAGAGGGAGGGAGGGAGGGAGAGAGAGAGAGAGAGGGAGGGAGGGAGGGAGGGAGAGGGAGAGAGAGATAGAGAGAGAGATACCCATCTCCTATTGGTTCTGTTACTCTGGAGAACCCTGAATAATACAGTAGGAGCTTAATAATAATAATAGTATAATAATAATACAGTAGGAGCTTCTTCTGTAGGAGTTTTGATGAACTTCATGCTCAGGGATGTCCTTGTCTGTAATTACTGTTTAGTATTCAAAACATGGCCTCTTTGTGTGGCTGTGGCTCTACATCTCAGGTTTAGTGTGATTGTAACTCTGTTGTCCTGCATGCTATAGGCCTTGCCTTCTGAAGTAACGATTCACTTTTAATACTATGCTATTTTGGAATATTGTTTTCTGAGATCTATTTACTTTGGATCCATTTACCCCTGGCATCTAAGCTGCCTTTCTGTGGGATTCCTAGTGCTCCTATCTTCTCAGCATGGATTATGTCCCCAGTAGCTTTCCTTCAGGATAGGTCTTTGTCTTTCTGAAAAAGACTATTTGGAGTACATTGAGGGATGCCTGGGGATTTAGGCTGTAATGGTTTGATCTCCTCTGAGTGCTTCCCTGGGTCTTTTTTTTTTACATGTGTCAGAAACCTGGAGCCTGCAAGTTCTTCTTACAGTATTGAAGATTGTTTTAGCTTCTTTTGAAATCAAGTTTTTGTTTGTTAATCCTGGGTTCCATGACCTGTATGGTCCCTCAGTGTTCACCTATCTCTTCTCTGCTACCACTGGGCAGCAGCTGACCAAGCAAGGATCTGATGCTGTGGAACAGTCTGGCCACACATTCACCCTCAGTGGTTCGTAGAGGATCTGGCCATATAGCTTCAGTGAATGTGTCATCTGTGAATTACTAATTTTTCTATCTCTTTTGATCTTTTATAAAAAGGTTTGGGGGGATTTAACGATTGCTCCAGTGATGGTCCTGTTGTCAGTGGCTTATAAATAATTTTTGATCTCTTTTGATAATATTAAAGTTATTCATTTTAGAAAATCCATTAAATTTATTATATATTTATATAGATTATATATAAACTTAGGCATATATTTATAAATTGTCATATGTTAGTTATGAATTATGTATTATACGTATGCATCATTCATAATACAACATTTTGTTAAATGTTAAATAATTTAACTAACATACAACCTATGTTAAATAATTTAAATATGGTTAATAATATCCAATAGCATTTTATACAATTTTATATTGACCTTATGATAATGTAATATATTTGATATCTG
The DNA here is from genome assembly GCF_963455315.2 of Globicephala melas. NCBI lineage: Eukaryota > Metazoa > Chordata > Mammalia > Artiodactyla > Delphinidae > Globicephala > Globicephala melas. The sequence continues at coordinate 171,595 of NW_027207386.1, forward strand.
CACTCCCTCATTAGGACATAAGCCAATAGAGAACTGAAATTTTATTTTATGAATCTTTATAACAACAAGTGACTAAAAACAATACTTGATATGTATTAGCAATTAAAATATAATTTTTAAAGTGTTACAGTTCAAATTTGGAACATCTTATTACTTAAACTTTATCACATTTTTCAACTGTCAACCTAAAACCTAAGAATAAATCCACAAAATCAACAGTCATGTGCTGGAAAAATGAGTAATAAAAAAATTTCAGGGAACACCATCAAAACATATTACATAAAAATAAATATTCAGATTTCACATATGAATCCCCATAGTTGAATTGATTTTGTATATATGTCCATGATATTTAATCACTCCTGTATATAAGACTAAGGTTTCCTGAAGAATTTCTAAAATAGTATATGAGATCAAAACATCTAAACTTTCATAGAGCAATTTTGTTGCACAGATATTTACTTGCTAAGATACAGTAGCAGAGGAACTGTGACACTCATTGTTCTCTCCAAAATTTCACTTTAAATATATTTTGGGGGCTTCCCTGGTGGCACAGTGGTTGAGAGTCCACCTGCTGATGCAGGGTACACGGGTTCGTGCCCCGGTCCGGGAAGATCCCACATGCCGCGGAGTGGCTAGGCCCGTGAGCCATGGCCACTGAGCCTGCGCATCCAGAGCCTGTGCTCCGCAATGGGAGAGGCCAAAACAGTGAGAGGCCCACGTACCGAAAAAAAAAAATAATAATAAAAATAAATATATTTTAGGGGTGGTGGTGGTGGAAAATAAATGTTTAACTTAGACAGTGAAATATTTTCCTGTATATCATCTTCCACCCAGTAAATTTGTAACACATTAGCCGAAGCTTCCTTAACGGAGTGCGGTTTGGGGAAGATGATATTTTGATAGAAAAAACATCCTGTATCTTACACAAAATTGACATTTTCTTCTTATTGATTACTAATATTTTTCTTAATGTACAGTAAATCAGTCCCTTAAATCCTGTAATCTATATTAAATTTTTTCCTGAGGAAATTATACTTTACATAACCATTTTAATGTGTTCCTTCACATCTTTGAAAGTGTATATCAGATTTGACTTTCCAGTTCTGTAGTTCCCCACTATCTGATAGCTATTTTTTTTCCCAGCATCATACCATATTATTCTAATCCAGAAAGTTTGAAAGAAACATTTATAAATAGAACTTTCTTGAAAATGTTTGCAATTTTTAGTACAAGTACTTTTGAAATTTACAGGTAAAAACATCTGTAGACAAGTCTTTCCCATTCTTGGAGGACAAAGCCTAGCACATTTTCAGCAATTTATTTGACTTTCACTGCCTAGTTTTTCCAAGCAGTCAATTTCTCTTTTTCTGCAGAGTCTGTGAATAGGACTACATTGTCAGTTGAGAGGTGGAACAGATTTCCCTGGTTAGCTGCCCCCTTGCTCTTTTTCCAGTGCTGTCACCAGAGAGAAATGACTCTAGGCCTCAGTAAAGAAAACACTTTCTGTCAAGTTGTTCCATCCACGTAGGAAGAGGACAGTAAGTGTCCATATGCAAACCTCCGCTCGACTTCCTTCTACCTAATAGAGTTTGTGCTTTGTGTGACTGCACAAACCATTCTAGAACTCACAGAAGTATTTGAAAGAGAATGAACTTTCAGGGGCCAAAAGGATGGCCATTGGCTTCTATATGTGAAATTTGTTGGGCAGATAAAGATCATCTTTGGTACTCTGGTGTTAATTATTTCAAATTATATCTGTGGAACTTTGTTTTTTCTTTTCCTTGTCTCCCTTTCGTGCATGCCTAAATGTCCAGGCAATATCAAAATATATCCTAATGAAAGAAGAGCAATAGTTACTTAGTAGAGAGAGGTAAGAAGTCATACAGAAACATCAATTTAAAAGAAAAGTCCTAGGGCCCATTTTGCTCAAAGCTAAGCCTGTGTGAGTCTTTCTCTGTCATTTATCTCTCTCACAGAGGCTTACCAGTCTGTGAACAGGCACTGAGCATCCTTAATGTAAACACAAGGTATTGTGTGACCTTCCCTGGTGGGTTTTTATTTTATACACCATTATAAATGAGCAATAAAATATATTGCTATTTAAAACACTAAGAATAGTGAATTTTCAGTGGGGCACTTGCAAAAGAAGATGGCATCAATTCTCCAAACAATTCCACCTATAAAATCTGTTAGTAAGGACAGCCTTGATAATAGAAGTTCATCAGAGGTTCTTGCTACTCGGGATTGTGGTTGAGTTGGTATTTTTGGTAGAGTCTCATGGTTTGTGTTTCACATCAGTGTTTTAGTTTTTGTTCCTCGATAGTACACAAGAGAAATATATGTGTCTAAGCATTATACCCTTGCTTCAGATTAGATCTCAATTTTCCACTGCTAGTATTGAAATTTCTGGGCTTTCTCTGATGGTCTAAGATGAGTACTTCATGCTTCTTAAATGTATATGAAGCATCTGCAATATATTTCTCTAATATTGTGGTCTTTTTTTGAACCTACCACTATTAGAAAATACATAGCATGTTATAATTATATAATAACGAACATTTTTGATCCCGTGGTGTTTGGCTTTGAGTTTTAGGAGATCATAAAATGCTTTGAGACAGGAGTAGATTTTCTTGTTTGTCATTAAGGTTTGATGGTTATTGACAAAGCAAACTTTATATTGTAAATTCTCTTGAAAGTGACAAACAACTTAACAAAATTTAGGTTTATAAATTCAGAGTAATCACCTCTCATCTTAAAGCAACACCACTATTGACTAGCTAACAAATATGCTAAAACACCCTCCCAAAGTCCCATTTTCATTATTCCTCCTGGAAATCGCTTGGGTGATATTCATTTGCCCGATTTAAGAGTTTACTTACATGATTTTTGAGTCAAATGATTTTTATTTTGTTAAAAGTATTATGAACAGAGTGGTAAAAGTCATCTAGGACCTATAATGGTAAACGTAGATATCAAATAATATTGTTTTACTGGAAAAAAAATCTATACAGAATAGCTGTGGACCCAAGAATCTCATTTTTATGTACATAAAGAATGTCTAAAAATTTCTCACCATTTTACTATAGGAGGCATGGTAACTTACACATGTGTTTATGTTAACTGGATCTACTTTTAGGAGAAATTAAAAATCAACCCATTTATCCAGTTTAAATGCTAACAATGCCCTCATTGGACATCGTTATTATAGTCCACCTGAATCCTACTGACACAGTATAAACCTATATGTCCTTGGTAAGTGTTTCATATTCAGTCTTCTATACTTCTTGAAAATATAAAAGTGGCTACACATAAGACAAATAAAAGTATCCATTACTTCAGGAATATTCTTAAAGCAATGGTTCCATGTATGTGGGTCAATCTACTGAGTTTAAATTTTGATTTCACCTATTATTAGGTGTGTCATATTGGAAAATTCACATGACTTCTTAAAATATCAGCTTCTTAATCTATAAAATTAGGTAAATCTAGTACTTAATTCCTGCATTATTGTAAAGGTTAAATATGGTAGAGTATATAACATTATTAGAACAAATCTAGGTGCATGGAGAACACACAATAAGTAATAATTTCTGAGCTTGTTCAGGCATTGGCTCTGCTTTTCTTTCCAGGATCAAGACAATTACCAAATAGGACTCAAAGCTCTGTTATTTTTTAGAGCTAAGAAAAATTCTAGTAGAGATTTGCTGAAAAGATAGTGTCAGAAGCTCATTTTACCATTTTGGTATCATTCTTTGGCACAGGGAAGTTGATTCTTTCCTCATATGCACCTAACACACCTTGTTTGCCTTTTGAAAATTTATGCTGCTATTAAACATCAAAAATTATATCACATGGAAATGTCCTTCTGGGAGGGTGTGCTGTTACTGTTGAATCATCTTTCTGTGGTATCATTAGGTACAAAAGCTTTGAAGTAAGACCTAAATCCAAAATTCTCACAGATGTTGCATGAAAACAGATTTCAAAAAGGATCTCTGTGCTCTTTCACAGACAGGTAAACATCTGTGAGAGAGAAAAAAGAAAGCAGGAGAGACAGAGAGAAACTCACTTAAAGGCTTAACTTTGAACAAAACAGGCCTTAGGCCTTTTCTTTCAAATCCATGTCTCTATTTATATGACTTCCTGCCCCTCTACTAGGTAACAATTGAAGTCTCACTTTGTGAACTAATTTACATTGAGCTCTTCCTTAGCCCTCAATAGTTCTTTTTAAAGTGAGGTTTGTTTTCCCTAATGAGGATCAGCTGTGAGCAGGGGTGGCCAAAATAAATTCCCTTTAACAAGCGGTGCCTCTGCTTAGGCTGAAATGTGGAGAAGAGGAGAGGCCAAGAATACATAAAAGATCTTGAGCCTGCCGGTTAACATTGAAGATCCTATAAATGCAATGTATTTAGACTCACCACATTTTTCTTTATTAAGGAATTATTATATTCCAAACACTAAAGCTACAAAATGAGGATAAACAAAGCCATGAAAAGAATGACCATCTTTGATAGCTCTTGGGCCATAAATTAAACTTTCTCTATTTTTAATAAGTCTACAAAATTTAGATCAAGGTTCATTTTATTAAAATATTTGTTTTTCTTTGTCTTTTCATTTTATCAACTAGTGGCTTAGAAGTACTCATGCCATCACAAAATGAAGAAAAAGAAAAAACTACAAATTAGAAAGGGTCAATCTATCAGGATTATAGCTTGATCTCTCAAAGCCTAGAGCTTACTAAAACCTCAAAATAATTTCATCAAACAATGTTATAACTGGAGATAAACAGCCCAGTTTTCTTTAAGTTTTCAAGTCTCTTGTCTTCTATTATTAGTTTGTCATATGATTTATTTTTCAAAAAACAAGGATCTATCAAATTGTGCCACTAAATCTCTTCTCTACTTTGATCTTCATTTATGCTTTAAGGCAAAACAGTCTATGTGATGCTCAGCTTAATGGAATGTAGATTCTTTGCTCTTCATGTATAATCCAAGCTTCCCTCACCTCCAAGCATTCTGGAACTGACTGATGGCAAGCCTACCTCAAAAAGTCTTTTCTTATCCTCAGTAAGAATATAACAATAAACAGGAAGAAATGATGATGCTACTGCAGCCTGTGAGCACAGCTGCTCATTTCGTCAGTTCTGCTATTACCTCTGGCTCAGAGGTTCCATTTTCCCTGCTTCTATGGGATGTGTCAGGACTGCTCTGACAGCAAGCCCCATAGGCACATGGCATAAAGCTTCTTGCTTTTAAAGCCGGCTTTTACTGGCTCACCAGTTGAGTGTAGTAGCAGTTCTAATGATAACTGGGGAGCTAGTAGAATAATCCAAAAAGTGCTGCCCTCAAATTCTGAGTTAATGAAAAGAAAACGAACTTAGAGTAAACACATCATACTCTGAAGATAAAAGAAAACATATTCTTCTAGTTAACACTAATTATACGAATATTATTATTATCGTATTCTTTTTTCTTAAAAGCTCATGAGTTTTCGGTCAGAAAAATGTGGGTGGAAGTCCTGACTTTATAACCTATGAGCATTATGACTAGAGAAATTAGAATAATCCTATAATGTCCTTGAAATTCTTGAACTCAGCTACAAATCACTTGGTATAATCATATGCTGATTAAGATTTTGTGATGTTTAAATAACATAATATGTATTCATGATTAGGATTATGAGAGACACAGAAGTAATCACTCAGCATGGATTTTTTTTGTCTTTAAAAACAAAAAAAAAAACATTAAAACTCTTTCTCTCTACCAGGTTAAATATACCTACCTTAAAAGCAGGGCGTTCCCTGACTTCTTTCTCTATTTCTATAGGTTTTGGTGTTTTATTGGCCATAATGAATTGAATCATGGCCCCCAAAATATAGGTCCATGCCCTTATATTCAGAATGTCTGAATTATTCCTAGTATGGCAAAAGATGTGATTAAGTTAAGAATCTTGAGAGGAAAAACTTATCTTGGATTAACAGGAGGGCCCTAAATGCAATCACATTTATCTTTATGAGAGAGAAACAGTTTTGAGACAGACAGAAAAGGAGAAACACAAACACAGGAGGAAGAAGCTGTGTGACCCAGAGACTGGAGCAGTATAGCCACAAGCCAAGGAACACGTGGAGTCACCAGAAGTTGGAAGTGGCAAAAATAGATGCTCCGCTCTAGCTTTGGGAGGGAATGTAGCCCTGCCAACACGTTGATTTAGGATTTTTGGCCTCTAAAACTGTGAGACAATAAATTCCTATAGATTTAAGGCACCGGTTTCTGATGTTTTTATAGGAACCACAGGAAACTAATGCATTGCCATTTTATCACTTTGCGCATTCCAAGTGTATCTTGGCAACTTATCGATAGACTGTTACGACCTTGAAAGTGGAAATCACATCTTACTCCTCTTTGTGTAGAATTCAGTACCTCGCCCAAGTCTGTACACTTCGCAAGGTCTAGAACAAAATTCCCAAATGGATTAATAAATGCCACCATCAGTGAGAGAATTATTCTGGACCCAGTTCCTAAGTACAATGATTAAGAATACTGATTTGGTGAAAAGTCAGCAAAATTGAACAATTATCTAGATATACCTTTTGGGGGAAAGGATAAAATGAAACATGCATTTTAACACTGAAAAGATTTAAAAGTCACATAGGAAATAACTGTCATTGACCTATCTAAGAGATGAACTGACAATCTAAGAGAAGAATTCGTAAAAGGATTTTTGTATATTGTGTTGATTGTACTTCCGGTTTTTAGTCCAAATTGTAAGGAGCCTGAAAGTTGTTACTTGCTTCCTCACAACAGGAAAACTGATGAATAAACTGAAAAGCAGCAACTCTTTTTAGAGTCATCAGGGAGCTAAAGCCACAAGGCAAACTGCTGCCCCTAAACCTGGAGAAATAGGAGAATACAGAGAATCACAGCTTACTGGGAGTATAAACCCAGAAGTGGAACAGAATCCCATCACTGGTGCCAATCCCAGTAGGAACACAAACTATATTGACAGAGTGCTAGAGGCTCAGTGTGCACTAGCTTGAGAGTTAAAATCTCCATGTGGCCCCAATCTTTTATACGTTTTACCTCTAGGAGTCCCATTAGATTCTTACTGTGAAGAATAGAGGAAAAATTCTCTCATACTTCTGGCAGGGGGAGGGGAAAGTCACTATTCTGAAATATGCCCACATGTCCCTGTTCTTAACAAAGTGCACCCTCAAGGGAAACTTTTACCAGAGCCAAACAGTTTGGAATTTATCTAAGCCTACCCTCACTGGCAGAAGAGAAATACCCAACTCCAGCCCTCCAGCTCTTTGAAAGAGAAGAAAATCGTAGATGATATGTTTGAATACATGTTCAGGAAGCAGAAATACAATGAAAGAGTAATAACTGTTACAGCTGGTCAGAGAAGTTACCACCCAGTGACTGCTTAAGGCATCCTGGCCATTACCCAGTCAATTTGATAAAGAATCCAAGAAAGATTCAACACCAAGACCCAAGATAATTACTGAGGGATGGACTCCAACAATATTACTGAGTTAAAAACAGGAAAGCATGAAGATCAGGAGACAAGGGATGGGACGTAGTGGAGGAAGTCCTAAGTTGAAGATGAATGGAAGTTCAAGGAAGAAGACTGCTGCATGAGTGGAGAACAACCAGTTCAAAGTGAAACAGAAGAAGCATCTGCAAGAAAATATTATGGTTGGGAAAAAGTCTAATTCTAGAAGGAGAATAGATCTCTGGATCATTTGGGGAAAATTTAAAAATAGTTACAGAAAACAAGACAAAGGAAGCACTGAAGTATTTTCTCCAGGAAAACACAAGAAAGACACAGGAAAGACATTCAACTGTGTGCACAACTGGGTCATGCAGTGAACACACTTTACATGTTTTTTTCCCCTATATATGTGTATTTATTTGTTAATTTTATTAACCAAAGAGAAGAAAAGAGCTATTCTTGTTTCATAGGGGTGAATTTGTTTTTTAAAAAATAATCATAAAAGTACATACTGCAGAGGTTTCAGCTTGATTGATAGTGATTTGCAGATATATCTAATCTACTGAACGATCTCAGAATTCCATAGACTTTTACTTGTGAAGAAACATTTTACATAAAACGGCCCTTTGTTAAATTTTGGCCTAGCCAGTTTTTGGTTTTTGCAGCAAAATTATTTGGTTCACATATTAAAATACAACTATATGGTTTCTTTTTCATTTCTCTTTATCTAATCTTATTTTGTGTTTTTTTCCCTTCAGTTTTCTACCTCATTACACTTTCCTCCTTTTATAATCTCATCCCTTTTTAAAATATGGAACTGACTCTCTTCTAAATAATACACAGTGAATATGTGCATAGATGGAAATTAATTGGGAGAGCTATTACTTCTAAAAGAGGGAAAGGAAAATAGGATAACAACATAGAAATGTGCTTCCTGAACTGCCTTTTCTGTAATCTTTCTCTTCCATTATGGCACATCCATTTTTTTTTTCCTCTTTACTGTGTATACCTAGATTCTGTATCATTTCAAATCCATTTTTTTCTGGCACATTATGTTCCAACATAGTGCCATTTTTTTGTTCTTAAACAGATTACTTATTTCTTATATCTTCTTGGGTCTCACTTTGTTTCTTCTTCTGATGGGGAACAAAACACTTCAAGAAATCCATCACTGTGCTCTTAGAGTGGTTTTCCTTAGGCATTGTTTGAAGTTCTCAGTTTAACATGAAAAAAAAATGATTCATATAAGTTATGCACATTATTACATAAAAATGCAAACTAAAGATGAATATAGTATATTCTATCTTCAGAATTCTCAGCTCAATCATGTAACGTTTATAAAGATATTATATATCAATCTTTCTTGTAAAATATATTGTCTAAGAAGTTCCACATCAATAATAATCAATTTAGTATTAATAACTGACAAATAAATACATACCACTATTCTTTGAGGCCTATATTATTTTTTTAATATTTATTTATTTACTTGGCTGCACCAGTTCTTAGTTGCAGCAGGAGGGCTCCTTAGTTGTGGCACGTGAACTCTTAGTTGCAGCATGCACGTGGGATCTAGTTCCCTGACCAGGGATTGAACCCAGGCCCCCTGCATTGGGAGCATGGAGTCCTATGCACCACCAGAGAAGTCCCTGAGGCCTGTATTATTACATGCAATTTACGTATGAGGAAATAGAGAGTTTAGAGATATGAGTAGTTGCTCTAGATGACACAGTTCATAAATAAGAAATGGTGCTGAAATTTAAACATATAAATATTTAAACCCACACATATTTAAATCCAAATTTGGTGTATATATTAAATATTGATATTGTAAATATGATAAATATTGGTGGTAATCTATTACATTTCACGATAATTTACATTGTATAATATTTATTTGATTTTGACCATTTTGTAGCCTCACAATAGGCTGGCTGAAAGGAAATAAAGAAGATAACTTTTCTATTAGAATAAAATTCTATTTTTTTAATCCATGATATGGAGTTGAAAACTAAAATTCAAAAGATCAATAATGTATACATAATAATGGGTAATATTGGCTTCTTAAATTGTCATAAGTAAATATGTCAGAATAAGCCCATGTAAGATTTAATTATAGGCTCAAATAGATCCATCCCTACAAGCAGGGTAAAGCATTTTCACTGACAGACCATGGAGTCCCTGTTATTGAATTCTGCTCATACTAAAGAAACAGTCATCAATTTGGTGACTTAAACGTTTAATTTTCTAAAGACACAAGAGTGAACACCCAGTGGAATGAGAATTGTGCACGCAATTACAATTTGTATTGTAGACAACAACCAAACACGGCAAAGTGACATAAAATAAGGTTTGCATGGACTGATATTTAACATGCTTTTGACTGATAATGTCTAACAATGTAAATATATTACTTTTTCCTTGTGGATGTATACGTATAATAAAATTTAATGAAAAATCTCAATGGGTATTATGAAACTTAATTAAATAATTTAAAAATTAGTCTGGAGAGGAAGTTTAGGATCATTTACCATACTTCCCCCTTTTGTGGTCCAAGGCCCAACAATGCCTGCTCTTCTTTACTGGGATTTCCAGTCCATTCACATTTCGACTTCCTTCCATCATCTTCTCATTTCTGTTTCTATATTTTAAATCCCTTGGCTTCTGATTCCAACCTCTCTTTTCCTAGTGCTTGAGAAAGTGTTTTGCCTGTTTTTCTTTCACAGTCTCAGCCCAGTTACACTTACTTCTGGACATATTCTTTAAACTGACTTCTCCAGGCCTAGGCCAGCTGTAAGATTATAGGGAGAAAATCAAACATCCAAGTGTGTGGCTACACTTGTGAACAGTTTGCCTCCAATTGTTTGGCAAAACCAGTCTCCTTCTGCTCAGTCAACCTCACAATCACTGGGGGAGGATCTAAGTTTTTAATCCTTCCAGGCCTTCATTCCAAAGCCCCATTTCTCCTTTTTTTTTTTTAACATTTTTATTGGAGTATAATTGCTTTACAATGGTATGTTAGTTTCTGCTTTTTAAAAAAGTGAATCAGCTATACATATATATATATATATATATCCACATACCTCCTCCCTCTTCAGTTTCGCTCCCACACTGCCTATCCCACCCCTCTGGGTAGACACAAAGCACAGAGCTGATGTCCCTGTGCTATGCAGCTGCTTCCCACTAGCTATCTATTTTACATTTGGTAGTGTATATATGTCCATGACACACTCTCACTTCGTCCCAGCTTACCACTTCACCCTCCCTGTGTCCTCAAGTCCATTCTCTACGTCTGCATCTTTATTTCTGTCCTGCCCTTAGGTTCTTCAGAAACAATTTTTTTTTTTTTAGATTCCATATATACGTTTTAGTATATGGTATTTGTTTTTTTCTGTCTGACTTACTTCACTCTGTATGACAGTCTCTAAGTCCATCTGCCTCACTACAAATAACTCAATTTCATTTCCTTTTATGGCTGAGTAATATTCCATTGTTTATATGTGCCACATCTTCCTTAACCATTCATCTGTTGATGGACACTTAGGTTGCTTCCATGTCCTGGCTATTGTAAATAGAGCTGCAATGAATATTGCGGTACATGAATCTTTTTGAATTATGGTTTTCTCAGGGTATATACCCAGCAGTGGGATTGCAGGGTCATATGGTAGTTCTATTTTTACTTTTTTAAGGAACCTCCATACTGTTCTCCATAGTGGCTGTATCAATTTACATTACCACCAACAGTGAAAGAGGGTTCCCTTTTTTCCACACCCGCTCCAGCATTTATTGTTTGTAGATTTTTTGATGATGGCCATTCTGACTGGTGTAAGGTGATACTTCATTGTAGTTTTCATACTTCATTGTAGCATTTCTCTAATGATTAGTGATGTTGGGCATCCTTTCATGTGTTTGTTGGCAATCTGTATATCTTCTTTGAAGAAATGTCTATCTAGGTCTTCTACCCAATTTGGACTGGGTTGTTTGATTTCTTGATATTGAGCTCCATGAGCTACCTGTACATTTTGGAGATTACTCCTTTGTCAGTTGCCTCATTTCCAAATATTTTCTCATATTCTGAGGGTTGTCTTTTCATCTTGTTTATGATTTCCTTTGCTGTACAAAGCCTTTTAAGTTTCATTAGGTCCCATTTGTTTATTTTTGTTTTTATTTCCATTTCTCTAGGACGTGGGTCAAAAAGGATTTTGCTGTGATTTATGTCATAGAATGTTCAGTCTATGTTTTCCTCTAAGAGTTTTACAGTGTCTGGCCTTGCATTTAGGTGTTTAATCCATTTTGAGTTTATTTTTGTGTATGGTATTAGGGAGTGTTCTAATTTCATTCTTTTACATGTACCTGTCCAGTGTTCGCAGCACCATTTATCAAAGAGGCTGTCTTTTCTCCATTGTATATTCTTGCCTCCTTTATCAAAAATAAGGTGAACATATGTGCGTGGGTTTATCTCTGGGCTTTCTATCCTGTTCCATTGACCTTGATTTCTGTTTTTGTGCCAGTACCATACTGTCTTGATTACTGTAGCTTTGTACTATAGTCTGAAGACAGGGAACCTGATTCCTGCAGCTTCCTTTTTCTTTCTCAAGATTGCTTTGGCTATTTGGGGTCTTTTGTGTTTCCATGCAAATTGTGAAATTTTTTGTTCTACTTCTGTGAAAAATGACATTGGTCGTTTGATAGGGATTGCATTGAATCTGTAGAGTACTATGGGTAGTAAAGTTATTTTCACAGTGTTGATTCTTCCAATCAAATAACATGATATATCTCTCCATCTGTTTGTATCATCTTTAATTTCTTTCATCAGTGTCTTATACTTTTTTTTTTTTTTGTGGTATGCGGGCCTCTCTGTTGTGGCCTGTCTCGTTGCAGAGCACAGGCTCTGGATGCGCAGGCTCACTGGCCATGGCTCATGGGCCTAGCCACTCCGTGGCATGTGGGATCTTTCCAGACTGGGGCACGAACCCGTGTCCCCTGCATCGGGAGGTGGACTCTCAACCACTGTGCCACCAGGGCAGCCCTCTTATAGTCTTTTGTGTACAGGTCTTTTGTCTCCTTACATAGGGTTATTCCTAGGTATTTTATTCTTTTTGTTGCAGTGGTAAATGGGAGTGTTTCCTTAATTTCTCTTTCAGATATTTCATCATTAGTGTATAGGAACGCAAGGGATTTCTGTGCATTAATTTTGTATCCTGCTACTTTACCAAATTCATTGATTAGCTCTAGTAGTTTTCTGGTAGCATCTTTAGGATTCTCTATGTATAGTATAATGTCATCTGCAAACAGTGACAGTTTTACTGCTTCTTTTCCGATTTGGATTGTTTTATTTCTTTTTCTTCTCTGATTGCTCTAGCTAAAACTTCCAAAACTATGTTGAATAATAGTGGTGAGAATGGGCAAACTTGTCTTGTTCCTGATCTTCATGGAAATAGTTTGTTTTTCACCTTTGAGCATGATGTTGGCTGTGGGTTTGTCATATATGGCCTTTATTATGTTGAGGTAAGTTCCCTCTATGCCTACTTTCTGGAGGGTTTTTATCACAAATGGATGTTGAATTTTGTCAAAAGCTTTTTCTGCATCTATTGAGATGATCATATGGTTTTTATTCTTCAATTTGTTAATATGGTTTATCACACTGATTTGAGTATATTGAAGAATCCTTGCATTCCTGGGCTAAACCCCACTTGCTTATGGTGTATGATCCTTTTAATATGCTGTTGGATTCTGGTTGCTAGTATTGTGTTGAGGATTTTTGCATCTATATTTATCAGTGTTATTGGCCTGTAGTTTTTTTTGTGTGTGAAATCTTTGTCTGGTTTTGGTATCAGCGTGATGGTGGCCTCATAGAATGAGTTTAGGAGTGTTCCTCCTTCTGCTGTATTTTGGAAGAGTTTGAGAAAGACAGGTGTTAATTCTTCTCTAAATGTTTGATAGAATTCGCCTGTGAAGCCAGCTGGTACTGGGCTGTTGTTTGTTGGAAGATTTTTAATCACAGTTTCAATTTCACTGCTTGAGATTGGTCTGTTTATATTTTCTATATCTTCCTGGTTCAGTTTTGGAAGGTTGTGCTTTTCTAAGAATTTGTCCATTTCTTCCAGGTTTTCCATTTTATTGGCATATAGTTGCTTATAGTAATCTCTCATGATCCTTTGTATTTCTGCAATGTCAGTTGTTACTTTACCTTTTTCATTTCTATTCTTTTGATTTGAGTATTCTCCCTTTTTTCCTTGATGACTCTGGCTAATGGTTTATCAATTTTGTATATCTTCTCAAAAAACCAGCTTTTAGTTTTATTGATCTTGGCTATCATTTCCTTCATTTCTTTTTCATTTATTTCTGATCTGATCTTTATGATTTCTTTCCTTCTGCTAACTTTGGGGTTTTTGTTCTTCTTTCTCTAATTGCTTTAGGTGTAAGGTTAGGTTGTTTATTTGAGTTGTTTCTTGTTTCTTGACGTAGGATTGTATTGCTATAAACTTCCCTCTTAGAACTGCTTCTGCTGCATCCCATAAGTTTTGGGTCACTGTGTTTTCATTGTCATTTATTTCTAGGTATTTTTTGATTTCCTCTTTGATTTCTTCAGTGATCTCTTGGTTATTTAGTAGTGTATTGTTTAGCCTCCCTGTGTTTGTATATTTTACAGTTTTTTTTCCTGTAATTCTTATGTAGTCTCATAGCATTGTAGTCGGAAAAGATACTTGATACAATTTCAATTTTCTTAAAATATATCAAGGCTTGATTTGTAACCCAAGATATGATGTATCCTGGAGCATGTTCCATGAGCACTTGAGAAGAAAGTGTATTCTGTTGTTTTTGGATGGAATGTCCTATAAATATCAATTAAGTCCATTTTGTTTAATGTATTTAAATATTAATTAAGTCCATCTTATTTAATATATCATTTAAAGCATGTGTTTCCTTATATATTTTTATTTTGGATGATCTGTCCATTGGTGAAAGTGGAGTGTTAAAGTCCCCTACTATGATTGTGTTACTGTCGATTTCCCCTTTTATGGCTGTTAACATTTGCCTTATGTATTGAGGTGCTCCTATGTTGGGTGCATAAATATTTACAATTGTTATATCATCTTCTTGGATGGATCCCTTAAAGTCTATTTTGTCTGATATGAGAATTGCTACTCCAGCTTTCTTTTGATTTCCATTTGCATGGAATATCTTTTTCCATCCCCTCACTTTCAGTCTGTATGTGTCCCTAGGTCTGAAGTGGGTCTCTTGTAGACAGCATATATATGGGTCTTGTTTGTATCCATTCAGCCAGTCTATGTCTTTTGGTTGAAGCATTTAATCCATTTACATTTAAGGTAGTTATTGATATGTATGTTCCTATTACCAGTTTCTTACTTGTTTTGGGTTTGTTATTGTAAGTCTTTTCCTTCTCTTGTGTTTCCTGCCTAGAGAAGTTCCTTTATCATTTGTTGTAAAGCTGGTTTGGTGGTACTGAATTCTCTTAGTTTTGCTTGTCTGTAAAGGTTTTAATTTCTCTGTTGAATCCGAATGAGATCTTTGCTGGGTAGAGTAATCTTGGTTGTAGGTTTTTCCCTTTCATCACTTAAAGTATGTCCTGCCACTCCCTTCTGGCTTGCAGAGTTTCTGCTGAAGGATCAGATGTTAACCTTATGGGTATTCCCTTGTATGTCATTTGTTATTTTTCCCATGCTGCTTTTAATATTTTTTCTTTGTATTTACTTTTTGATAGTTTGATTAATATGTGTCTTGGCATGTTTCTCCTTGGATTTATCCTGTATGGGACTCTCTGTGCTTCCTGGACTTGATTGACTAATTCCTTTCCCATATTAGGGAAAGTTTCAACTATAATCTCTTCAAATATTTTCTCAGTCCCTTTCTTTTTCTCTTCCTCTTCTAGGACCCCTACAATTCAAATGTTGGTGTGTTTAATGTTGTCCCAGATGTCTCTGAGACTGTCCTCAATTATTTTCATTCTTTTTTCTTTATTCTGCTCTGCAGTAGTTATTTCCATTATTTTATCTTCCAGGTCACTTATCCGTTCTTCTGCCTCAGTTATTCTACTATTGCTTCCTTATAGAGAATTTTTAGTTTCATTTTTTGTGTTGTTCATCATTGTTTGTTTGATCTTTAGTTCTTCTAGGTCCTTGTTAAACGTTTCTTGTATTTTCTCCATTCTATTTCCAAGATTTTGGATCATCTTTACTCTCATTACGCTGAATTCTTTTACAGGTAGACTATTTCCTCTTCATTTGTTTGGTCTCGTGGGTTTTTACCTTGCTCCTTCATTTGCTGTGTGTTCCTCTGTCTTCTTATTTTGCTTAACTTACTGTGTTTAGGGTCTCCTTTTCACAGGCTGCAGGTTTCTAGTTCCCATTGTTTTGGGTGTCTGCTCCCAGTACCTAAGGATGGTTCAGTGGGTTGTGTAGGCTTCCTGGTAGAAGGGACTGGTGTCTGTATTCTGGTGGATGAGGCTGGATCTTGTGTTTCTGGTGGGTGGGACTGCATCCAGTGGTGTGTTTTGGTGTTTCTGTGACCTTATTATGATTTTAGGCAGCCTCTCTGCTAATGGGTGGGGTTGTGTTCCTGTCTTGCTGGTTGTTTGTCATAGGGTGTCCAGAACTGTAGCCTGCTGATGATTGAGTGGAGCTGGGTCTTAGCATTGAGATGGTGATCTCTGGGAGAGCTTTCACTCTTTGATATTATGTGGAGCCGGGAGGTCTCTGGTGGACCAGTGTCCTGAACTCGGCTGTCTCAACTCAGAGGCACAGGCCTGATACCTGGCCATAGCAAAAAGACCCTGTAAGCCACACAGCTCAGAAAATAAGGGAGAAAGAAAGAGAGAAAGAGAGAAGGAAAGAAGGAAAGAAGGAAATAAAGAAAGAAAGAAAGGAAGAAAGGAAGAAAGGAGGAAAGGAAGAAAGAAGGAAAGAAAGAAAGAGAGAAAAGGAAGGATGGAATGATGGAAGGAAGGAAGGAAGGAAAGAAGGAAATAAAGTTATTAAAATAAAAATTAAATTAATTAAAAAGTAATTTAAAAAGGAAAAGAAAAAGAAGAAAGCAGAGAGCCACCAAATGAAAACACATATCCACCAATGATTACAATCACTAAAAACTATACTATAAAAAAAGGAAAAGAAAAAAACAGACAGGCAAAACTCCAGGATAAATGGTAAAAGCAAAACTGTACAGACAAAATCACAGAAAGAAGCATACACATGCACCATCACAAAAAGAGAAAAAGGTAAAAAATATATATCTATATTTTAAAAAAAGTAAGAGAGCAACCAACTCAATAAACAAATATACCAATGATAATAAACTCTAAATACTAAACTGAGATAAACATAAGACTAGAAACATATTAGATGCAGAAAGCAAACCCCAGGTCTACAGTTCTTCCAAAGTCCACATCCTATTTTGGGATGATTCCTTGTCTATTCAGGTATTCCAGAGATGCTGGGTACATCAAGTTGACTGTGGAGATTTAATCTGCTGCTCCTGAGCTTGCTGGGAGAGATTTCCCTTTCTCTTCTTTGTTCTCACAGCTCCTGGGGTTCAGCTTTGGATTTGGCCCTGCCTCTGCGTTTAGGTTGCCTGAGGGCGTCTGTTCTTCACTTAGACAGGATGGGGTTAAAGCAGCAGCTGATTAGGGGGCTCTGGCTCACTCAGGCCGGGGGCGTGGGGGGAGGCAGGGGTACGGAATGCAGGGCGAGCCTGCAGCGGCAGAAGCCGGTATAACGTTGCAACAGCCTGAGGTACACCGTTTGTTCTCCCAGGGTAGTTGTCCCTGGATCACGGGCCCCTGGCAGTGGCAGGCTGCACAGGCTCCCGGGAGGGAAGGTGTGGATAGTGACCTGTACTTGCAGACAGACTTCCTGGTGGCTGCAGCAGCAGCCTTAGCGTTTCATGCACCTCTCTGGTGTCTGCGCTGATAACCGCATCTCATGCCTGTCTCCGGAGCTCGTTTAGGCGGTGCTCTGAATCCTGTCTCCTCACGCATCCTGAAACAGTGGTCTCTTGCCTCTTTGGCAGGTCCAGACTTTTTCCCGGACTCCGTCCCAGCTAGCTGTGTGGCAATAGCCCCCTTCAGGCTGTGTTCACGCAGCCAACCCCAGTCCTTTCCTTGGGATCTGACCTCCGAAGCCCAAGCCTCAGCTCCCAGCCCCCACCCGTCCCGGTGGGTGAGCAGACAAGCTACTCGGGCTGGTGAGTGCTAGTTGGCACCGATCCTCTGTGTGGGAATCTCTCCGTTTTGCCCTCCTCACCCCTGTTGCTCTGCTCTCCTCCATGGCTCCAAAGCTTCCCCCCCCCACGACACCCCCCCACCCCCTCTCCACAAGTGAAGGGGCTTCCTAGTGTGTGGAAACGTTTCCTCCTTCACAGCTCCCTCCCACTGGTGCAGGTCCCATCCCTATTCTTTTGTCTCTCTCTCTTTTTTTTTTCTTTTGCCCTACTCAGGTACGTGGGGAGTTTCTTGCCTTTTGGGAGGTCTGAGGTCTTCTGCCAGCGTTCAGTAGGTGTTCTGTAGGAGTTGTTCCACATGTAGATGTATTTCTGATGTATTTGAACTGCTAAAAAATCTAACTACTATATAACATACACACCTTTTTCATTGAAATATAGTTGATATACTTTATTATATTAGCTTTAGATGTACAGCGCAATGATCCAATATTTTTATAGATTATACTCCTTTTATTGTTATCATAAAATATTGGCTATTTCCCCTGTGCTATAAAATATATTCTTGTATCTTATTTATTTTATACTTAATAGTTTGTACCTCTTAATCTCCAACCTTTCCTCTGCCCACTGGTAACCACTAATTTATTCTCTATACCTGTAAATTTATTTCTGTTTGTTTATACTCATTCATTGGTTTCATTTTGTAGATTCTACATACAAGTGATAACAGCATTTGTCTTTCTCTGCTGTCTTAATTCACTAAGCATAATACCCTCCAAGTCCATCCATGTTGTTGCAAACAGCAAAATTTATTTATGGCTGCTATTCCGTAGTGTGTGTGTGTGTGTGTGTGTGTGTGTGTGTGTGTGTGTGTGTGTGTGTGTCTATCACTTCTTATTTATCCAATCATTTGTTAATGGACACTTAAGTTGCTTCCATATCTTGGCTATTGTAAATAATGCTGCTGTGAACATTAGGGTGAATGTAACTTTTCAAATTAGTGTTTTTGTTATCTTTGGGTATATACCTAGGAGTGGAATTGCTGGGTCACATGGTAGTTCTACTGTTATTGTTTCGAGGAAACTCCAAACTGTTTTCATAGTGGCTGTTCCAATTTACATGCCCACCAAAAGGGTACAAGGGTACCCTTTTCTCCACATCCTCACCAATATTTGCTATTTCTAGACTTTTTGATGATAGCCATTCTGACAGGTGTGAGGTCATATCTTGCGGTTTACAATTGCATTTGTCTGCTGATTAGCAATGTTGAGCATCTTTTCATGTACCTGCTGCCATCTGTATGTAGTCTTTGGAAAAATATCTATTCTGCCCATTTCTTAGTTGGCTTTTTTGTTGTTGTTGTTATTGACTTGTGTGTAGTATTTATGTATTTTTGATATTAACTTGTTATCAGTCATATTATTTGCAAATACTTTCTCCTATTCAGTAGTTTGTCTTTTTGTTTTGTTGATGTTTTCCTATGCTTTTAAGTTTAATTAGTTCCCAATTGATTATTTTTACTTTAGTTTCCTTTGTTCCGGAAGACAAATTCAGAAACGTATTGCTACAATTTATGTCAAAAGTGTTCTGCCTACGTTTTCTTCTAGGAGTTTTATGGTGTCTGGTCTTAGATTTACGATTTTAATCCATTTTGAGTTTATTTTTGTACATGGTGTGAAAAAATATTCTAATTTCTTTCTTTTCCATGTAGCTGTCCGGTTTTCCCAACACCACTTATTGAAGAGACTGTCTTTCCCCACTGTATATTTTTGCCTCCTCTGCCATAAATTAACTGACCAGAAGTGCGTGGGTTTATTTCTTGGCTCTCTATTCTATTCCATTGATTTACTTGCCTATTTTTGTGCTAGTACCATGCTCTTTTGATTACTGTACCTTTGTAATATAGTCTGAAGTCAGGGAGCATGGCCACTTGAGCTTTGTACATTTTTCTCAAAATTCGTTTGGCGATTTGGGGTCTTTTGTGGTTCCATATCTTTTAGGATTATTTGGTCTAGTTTGGTGAAAAATGTCATGGGTATTTTGATAGGAATAGCATGAAATCTGTAGATTGTGTTGGGTAATATGGACATTTTAACAATATTAATTCATGCAGTCCATGAACAAGGCATCTCTTTCCATTTCTTTACATCATCTGTCATTTCCTTTATCAGTGTTTATTAGTTTACAGAGTATAGGTCTTTTCTCTCCTTGGTTAAGTTTATTCCCATGTATTTTAATTTTTTTTAATGTGATTTTAAATGAGATTGTTTTCTTGCTGTATCCTCCTGATTGTTCATTATTAATGTATGGAAAAGCAAAAGATTCTTATGTATTAATCTTGTATTCTGTAACTTTACTGAATTCATTTATTACTTCTAATAGTTTTTGAGTAGAGACTTTATGGTTTTCTATATACAGTATCATGTCATCTGCAATTAGTGAGTTTTACTTCTTTCCTTCTAATATGGATGCTTTTTATTTCTTTTTCTTTTTTGACTGCTGTGGCTAGGACTTCCAATACTATATTAAGTAGAAGTGTCAAGAATGGGCATCCTTGTCTTACTCCTGATTTTAGAAAAACACTTCCAGCTTTTCCCCATTGAGTATGATATTAGCTGTGTGTTTGTCATAAATGGCCTTTATTCTGTTGAGATATGTTTTGTCTATAGCAACTTTGATGAGAGTTTTTATCATGGGTGGGTGGGAGGTAGAGCTGGAGATGAATGGGCTAGACCCAGAGCCAGATGTGAGCCTGGGTTTCTCCTATACTTAGTGGCCATCAGTCACCTATCAGGGATGGGTGCAGGTCCCAAGTTGCTGGAGCAGAAGCCCTGAGGGTCAGGTCCAAGGTGGCTCCATTCCCTCAAAGTGTGTGCTCTCCCTGGCAACAGCACCTTTGCCCCAGAAGCAGCAATGAAGCAAGAGGGGCTGGAGTGGGTGCCTGGTGCAAGCCCAGGCACATACTGGGCTAGTTCCAGCTCACCATTCAGAGCTCCAGATAGCTCCCAATCCACCATCTCTGTGAGTGTCACCAATGGCTGCCCTTGCCCTTTCAGATGCAGTGCCATGTCCAAGGAAGCTCTGTGCCCCCAAGTGGGCACTCCTCCATAATGGCAGCATTTGCCCTAGTGGGGAGCTGTGCTGGAGCTAAAGGGGGCAGAACTGGCACTCAGCATGGATAGAGCACATGCTGGGATGATCCTGGCACATCAGTGAGACTTCCAGACAGTTTCAGTCTGTTTCCTCTACCTTGTTGCTGGGAATAAGTAGTAAGTAAGCATTTGCATGTTCTTCACAAGTGAAGTCTTGGTTTCTTACAGCCTTCCTATAAGTCCCACTGGCTTTAAACCAGCTAAGGGGACTCATCTTTCTGGAGTCATACCCTAGGGCTGGGGTACACATGTGGTTGGAATCCCTCGCTCCTCAGAAAAGTTATCCAAGCTTCGGATACACTGCACCCCTTCTGTGTCCTATCCTAGGGGCACAAGTCCTGACGTGATTGCTTCTCTTTTCCTACCTGACTCCATGTAGATCTTTCTCTACAGCCTTGGTTGTAGAGATTCTTTCTGCCATTCTCCAGTTTATTTTCAGTTAGAGTTGCCCTACATGTATTGTATTTTTGACGTGTTAATTGGGGGAGGTGAGCTCTACATCCTTCTACTCTGCCATCATGACATGCTTTTTTTTTTTTTTTGGTATCAATAAGGGTTACTAGGGGATGGACAGAGCTTCTGCTGTTTTCCTATTTTAGCAGTCCAACCAAGTGTAAGTGCTGAGAAGAAGGAAGTATGATATTACATCCATCATCAGTCCTCACAGGGGTGCTAGGAAAATTCTGATGAGTCTACTCCATGGACTGATTATCTCCAAAATTTCCTACTTCAAATATTCATGTATTAATATTGCTGTCATTTGAATAATTCTAATTACTTTTCACTAGGCAACACTAATATCTCTATCATTATCAAAATTAACCATTGTTTTGGTATCTTTATTTGTATGATTAATCACTTAAGAGATTCAGACATTTAATAATCAAATAACTAATTTGTGTTGAGTACTTTCATTTATTTCCATTTATGGAAGAAGAAATTGAACAACTGGTGTATCATGTACATTTCTAAATTTCCATTCTCATACTTGTTTAATCTGAAAATTGAATCTAGGCTCCCTGAATTCATGGTTAACATGCTTTATCTACTACTTTCCAGTATCAATAGAAATTTGCCCCATTTAAAAAATCTTCTATTTCTAAAATCAGTAGGAATTTGGATTGGAATCTATCAGTAACTATAAAAAATCATGTGACACTTGGAAGACCTAAAATAGAATTCTTTATTTTTCATTAAAATGTTTCATTTTATAGAATATAGTATAATATTTAAAGCTAAAATATTATTTTTTTCTAGGTAGTTCCATTACCTGGAAATGTCACTTTTTAAACATTTAAATGATGATTTAGAAAGAAGTCAAGACTCATCAAATATCATATTTACCTGTGCTTTTAAGACAATGGATCAACTTTAATTTTCTTTTTTTAAATTTTTTATTTATTTATTTTTAACTATTTATTTATTTTTGGCTGCATTG
The DNA here is from genome assembly GCF_963455315.2 of Globicephala melas. Taxonomy (NCBI): domain Eukaryota; kingdom Metazoa; phylum Chordata; class Mammalia; order Artiodactyla; family Delphinidae; genus Globicephala; species Globicephala melas. The sequence goes on from NW_027207386.1 coordinate 193,858, forward strand.
GGTCTCTGTTGCTGCATGCAGCTTTCTCTAGTTGCAGTGAGCAGGGCTACTCTTCATTGCAATGTGTGGGCTTCTCACTGTGGTGGCTTCTCTTGTTGCAGAGCACAGGCTCTAGGTGCACAGGCTTCAGTAGTTGTGGCACATGGGCTCAGTAGTTGTGGCTCATGGGCTGTAGAGCACAGGCTCAGTAGTTGTGGCACATGGGCTTAGTTGCTCCAAGGTATATGAGATCTTCCCAGACCAGGGATCGAACCCATGTCCCCTGCATTGGCAGGCAGATTCTTAACCACTGTGCCACCAGAGAAGTCCAACTTTAATATTCTTATACCGACTTTAACATCTGCAAATTTTCTTTGTACAAATTTCACCTTTGTAAAACATATGATCAAAACATAAAAGTATCAAATTTTATTAAGATATAATTAATTCAACCAATTAAATTTTAGCACATTTTAAAATTCTCAAGAATTTTCTAATTTTTATTAGTTTTACATTTTTATTATAACATTTTAAATGTATTTTGTATTTTTAATGCAATTTTCAATTCAATAATGATTAAAATATAGCTCCTCTCCTCTGGGAGCTCTCTATATAATTGGAGAGTCAGACAGATAAATGGATAAGAAAACAGTGTGTTATTTGCCATGCAGAATAATTATGGAAGGTGCAACAGTAATATTAAGAAAAAAGAGGCTAATTATTGGTATTGGATAAAAGTCAGAAAGCCCTTTGTGGTGGAGACATCTAACGTGAATTTAGAACATGATTACAGTTTACCATGAGAACAAAAATATAGAATTAATTATCTAGGAGTAAGTAGATTCACATAAAAGAGGGAAAATGTCCATGTCCGTAATGCAGACACAAAATGCATGATATACAATGTGAGCACTTATAAGTCTCTAAACAAAACTTATTAATAGTGACAGCACTTTGACAATTTTCAGTGTTAAGAATATTATTCTCTGTCAATAATATTTTTTTAAATAGAAAGATAGAACAAAACATTTGAATATGTTTAAAGAGATATCATTCTGATTACTAACTCTAAAGATAAATGTAACAGATTTATAATAAAAGCAACTTAAAGCCCAGAGTGGCTTCCTGTCAACAATATTTATTCTTTAAGGAATGCATGGAAATGATAATGGATTTAAAAAAAGAAAAAAAAACTAAAAAAGTACAAAAATATAGGGAAGTCTGTTTGCTTTGCATCTGACTGTGGACACATTCAAAGAAACACTGGCAGAGACAAGAATAGTGAATTAAAAACATACAAACAAACACCCTGAATTGAAAGAAACATTCTATTCTATTCAAAGAACTTAATTCTCAGATATTATTAAAGACATAAAATAAGAAAATATATTTTTCTCTGATGAGATTAACAAAAATTAAAACAAGACAAAACCTAGTTTTGGTTCAGGCTCTTCCAAATATTTGCGTTGAGAATTTAAATTGGTACAATACTTTTGGAACACATACCCTTTCCCTATTAATTCTGTGTTTGGAAATTTACTTTGAATACATTGTCTCACATATGTGTTTTTATATTCAACATTAAACAATGTATAACTGATATCATGCAGACAAAACAGGTTACTATTATGAGAGAGAGTAAATTGAAGAACCTCTGTACAATCTACTGGTGTCAGGATTTCACAAGAGTTTTTGTGCTTTTTTTTCAACATTTTAACTCTCACATGCAATTTGCATAATTTACCTGTATAAATTAATAAATTAAATCTTAAATGTAGCTCTCCCTCGGATTCACAAGACAAAATTCATGAATCATATCCAAAACCATGAAGAGTTCTGCAGACAATACTCTAAGTGTTTTGCACATCCTGACTCTATGGAGTCCCTTTAATATTTATTAATATCAAAGATTATTAGTGGTCTGAGGAATGCACTTTGTGAAATACTGAGCTATATCACAAGCCTTATGAAGACCTTTATTTTAAGTAAAAGTTAAGGACCCCTTTCAGGAATTCATCATCCCAAACAAAATAATATACATCGGTAGAGAAGAAGTCTCTTCTTTTTCTTTAATAAACAATCCTAACTTGGTCAAATACGTAAGCACATACGTGGAGATTCTTGAATCTCCAAAGTAAATCTATAGATGTAGTGCAAGAAGGGCAGTATGGGACACAATTACTGTGCTCACCTCATCCTACGACTAATGAAGCATGAGAGAAATAGTTGTGCACACACATCAATTTGTCATCTTTACATAGCTGCATTGGAATTTCCCTATCTGACACTCTCAAGGTTGGATGAAAAATCACATATATCAACAACATTGAGTACAGAATATCCATAATTGGAGGTCAACATGTGATTAAAGTTAAAGCCAGATTGGATTCACATCATAGACCATAAATGACAGGTTCAGAAGTCTAATGTTATACATTATTTATTTGTGTTTATCAAATTATTATAATAACATTTTAATAAAATTTATAAAATTCATTGATCTGTATTTTCTAGATATTTTACATGGATGTGTATGACTTTGATAATAATGAAAAAAGAAAAAAGGAAAGATGTACTCATTTTAGAAATATTTTCCTCAAAAATAATTTTAAAATGTGTTAGAATTTAAAATCCTCATGCTACACTGATGTCACACGCATAAGAATGATTTTCATCTTAACAAAACATGTCAAATGTCTGTTTTCTGTGCCAAGATCTTTACCCTGTGGTGCCTTTGTTTTATGGAGCCATGTCTTTCAAAATATCTGTACCTGTGTCTCTTGACTTTATCATAATGCTTGCATATAAGTAATGATCAATTATCAGTTTAGAAACAATGGATATAAGAAGGAAATTATTGTTCCAGTGATTGCCAGTTACACCAACTTTGTGTAATATACTGTGGTACACACATGTTATGAGGTACTGTGATTGTTAATTTAATGTATCAACTTGAATGGTCTAAGGGATGCCCAGATAGCTGGTAAAACATTATTTCTGGGTGTGTCTATGAAGAAGTCTCATGAAGAAATAAACATTTAAATCAGTAGATTGAATAAGGAAAATCTGCCTTACCAATGTGGTGGTGGATGGGGACATCATCCAATGCATTGAGGGCCCAAATAGAACTAAAAGGCAGAGAAGGGGCAATTCTCACTCTCTTAAGATGCAACAGCCATTTTTCTGCCCTTGGACATCAGAACTCCTGGTTTTCATGCCTTTTGACTTTGACTGAATTATACCACCAACTTTCCTAGATCTCCAACTTGCAAACCCCATGTAGTCAGATATCTCAACCCCCCAAATTACATGAGCCAATTCCCATAATAAATCTCCTCTTATATATCAATATATCCTGTTTCTCTGGAGAACTCTGATGAATACAGATGTCATCCACAAACATCATTCTCTCTAAAAAACCTAATCTTAATACATATGTATATTTTGTCTATTTCCTGAAGACTGTACAAGCATTGCAACTAATGAATTCCACTTATTAGTATTTAGTACAAGAATCAAATACATAAAATCTATTATAGTTCATTTTAGCTTGGACTCACTGCTTTGGGGGAGGAAATACATGAAATGAAAATGCTAAAATATTTTGAATGAGTAGAATTAGAATACAGTTCTAGATTTCTCATTAAGTCCATGTTGGGAAAAAATACCAAACTTTTAAGCACATATTGCAAATTACAATATTTGATTTCATATTCTATAATAACTACTGGTTATATTTTCTAAAAGTACTGTTTGTGTATACTTTGTGAATCTGATGCTATGTAATGTACTGAAGAAAGGAGAGGTATTGTATCAAAATGCTTTAAGAAGCCTGGAACTAAGTATATTTTCAAAGTGTTCATGTGAAGAAAGTAACTAAAACTGTAATGTATTTTCATAAAATGTTTTAAATACTTTGCTCAGGAAAATCTTACTGAACTGAAGAGAATAATAATTGAATTATAATTGCATGCCTTTATAAACCAAGATACATTTACTGGCTATGTGTTAAGTATTAGAATAAAACATTAGGTTGAGTTTTTTCTTAAACTTTATGGAATATTTTCAGTTCTCTAAATAGAAAACTAGTTACCAGATATATCTTATATAGAGTGTGGAAACATATTTTCAATTTTGAAGTATAAATGAGTAATTTACATGAATTAATAAGGAAAAAATGTAGCTGGAGAGGAAGGCCAACTGGTAAAGCTACCAGTTCAGTTCTACCAAGTTTTGTTTTATTTAGACTCCATTGTTATTCTCCCATTTTTTAGTTTTGTTAAGGTTTTTCCAAATTTCAAGATTGTTCCCACTGACTAATCTTATTAGAAAGTTTTATTTTGTTTTTACTACTGATTTCTCTGCTCCTTGCCTGATGGTAGTATTATTTATTATTGCAATTGTTATTATAATTAAATTTTTAAAGGTATAGAAAGTTAATAGTACTTTGGATATTCAAAGTCAATAAATGTTTTAAAAGTTTATATATTTCATATATATTTCAGTTGTTTTCATAAAATGTATAACACATTACTGATAATCAAGGAATTCCCCTATCCCAATCATTTTCTTAACTTCCATAGGCAACCATTTATATGCCTTGGACTTGAGTCTTTTTCATCTCTTGTTCTATCCCTATCTATCTATCTATCTATCTAGCTACCTACCTACATACCTATCCTCCCTATTATCTATCTCTATGTCTATAACTATATCTTATATACATATATTTATCTGTATATGAATTTTTGTATCATCTATCTGTATCTCTGTATATATAATCTATATATTTAAATGTCTATCTACAAAACCAGTGCAGATTTATATAGTCATATATAAGTGTTTGCTCTTCTGATGAATATTCAGTTCATCTTCAGATGGTGCTATTGTATTATGTTTCAAATTTACTTTTAAAAAAATTCTTAGATTAAATGTTCATATCTTTTTATCATTCTGGTTTCTCTTATGCATTTTTTAAAATCATTTGTTAATTTTTATCTGCAGTTTATCAGTTATATTGACATACATACTTTAAAATAATTACTGGATGACAATGTTTTACTGTTTTATGTATTTTCTATCATATATTTAAACATGTAGGGTATGTTTTATCACTAAACCCATAATTTTGTTTAATTTGAAAAATCTACTTATATTTGTATCTGCTGTTATTATTGAGTGTTGTTTAATTCATCCTTATACTAGGCATAAATTTAATATTCCATGTTATTTATTTTTTCATCTGTTTTTAAATTGAAGTGTAGTTGATTTACAATATTGTGTTAGTTTCAGGTATACAGCAAAGTGATTCAGTTAAACCTATATACATTCCTTTTAATATTCTTTTCCATTAAGCTTTATAGGAGGATACTGAATATAGTTCCCTGTGCTATACAGTAGGACCTTGTTGTTTATCCATTCTGTATATAATATTTTACACCTGCTAACCCCAAACTCCCAATACATCCCTCCCCCACCCCTCCTCCCCCTTGGCAATTACAAAAGTCTGTTCTCTATGCCTTTGAGTCTGCTTCTGTTTCATAGATAAGTTCATTTGTATCATAGTTTAGATTCCACATATAAGTGATATCATATGGTATTTGTCTTTCTGACTTACTTCACTTAGTATGATAATCTCTAGTACCATCCATATTGCTGCAAATGGCATTATTTCATTCTTTTTTTATGGCTGGGTAGTATTCCATTGTATATATGTACCACATCTTCTTTATCCATTCATCTGTCGTTGGGTGCTTAGGTTGTTTCCATGTCTTGGCTATTGTAAATAGTGTTGCTATGAATATAGGGATGCATATATCTTTTAAAATTATAGTTTTGCTTAGATATATGCCCAGGAGTGGGATTGCTGGATCATATGGCAACTATATTTTTATTTTAGGGGGAACCTCCATACTGTTTCCATAGTGGCTGCACCAACTTACATTCCCACCAACAGTGTCGGAGGGTTCCCTTTTCTCCATACCCTCTCCAGCGTTTGTTATTTGTAGACTTTTTAATGATGGCCATTCTGACCAGTGTGAGGTGGTACTGCATTGTAGTTTTGATTTTCATTTCTCTGCTAATTAGCGATGTTGAGCAGCTTTTCATGTGCCTGTTGGCCATCTGTATGTCTTCTTTGGAGAAATATCAATATAGGTCTTCTGCCCTATTCTATGTTATTTCTGATTTTTTTGTTCACTTTTAGGCTTTTAATGTGTCTTGTATGTATTTTGTGATTCCAATTATGCTTTTCACAATAAAAGCCAATACATAAAATGTAAAGAATAATATCTAATTTTCCTAGTATGTCTGTTGGTATAAATATGGACAAATTGCTTATGTTTAAGTCTGTGAAGATTTTTATTCTTTTCTGGTGACCGTGTCTATTTTTATTAATTATACATTCTTCTAAATTACCATACTTTATATGTCTTGATATTAGATAGGGCATGTCTATGTGTTAATTTGTTCTTTTAGAGTTATTTTGAGTAGTCATGCAACTTAATAATTCCTTATGAAATTTAAAATTCCTAATTAAATACATTTTTGTTAAATTTTATTAAAATTGTGCTAAGTTTATAAATGAGTTTGGTAGAAATTGACATCTAATCAACTTGTACCTTTCAATCTCACACAAATTTTTTATCTTTCTCTTATTTGCGCTGTATGTTAATTCTTATATTTTGTTAGATATATTCCTAAGCATCATTTATTTTGGTGCTTTCATTAACATAATCTTTTTAAATTAAATTTTCTGATTTTAATTGCTGGCAAGTAGAAATGTTATGGATTTTTGTATGTTTGTCTGACTTCTGCCACAACTGATAAATAAACTCACTTATTAATTCAAATATTCTGTCATTGGATTCTCTTGAATTTACTGTGCTGAAAACTTTATCATCTGTAAATCACTGCAACTTTTTAGTCTTTACTTTCTACTCTCCATGCTTTTTAGTTGTCCTCTCATCCTTTCTCCCTTCATTCTTCTCCTTATCCTCCTCTTTCTGCCTTCTTATTTTTTAAAACTTATTGTATTTAATAAGGACTTAGGAGTTAAACTAAAATATTAAAGAGGTGGAGGAATATAGAGTATTTTTAATCTCTAACATGTTAATACCCCTTTGGTCCTTATTGTCCTTTGTCCTCTCCCTACCCCTCCTCCCCTTTTTTCCCCTCCTCCCTAGAATATTATTATTTTTACTAGATGTAGTGTTTCCATTTCATTTTTTTCTTTGATTCAATAAAATTTAGACATTTTATTTTAAATTTCAGACAAATAGATTTGAGGAGGTAGGACTACTTAGGTGATTTAGGTTTGTAAATGTTTTTTTGAAAAGAATGTTCTGTCTCCATTTATTTGTGTGCAAGCTTTTAATTGTGCTCTTCAAATATATTCTACATTTTCTTCCTGTTTCAAAGCAAGGAATTTTAAAACTTATAGTTTTGTGAATTTTTCACATCTCTACTGAATTGTCTCAGAATTTCCTTTTGTATTTCAATTTAAGGTATACTTGGTGCATAAAAAATTTGTGATTATTTTATCTTTATGGATATTATTCATTTAATCATTAGTTAAATATTCACTCTTACTTTCACTTATTTTTATCTCAGTTATGTTATGCTGCAGTTGACAGTGATATACAAACTTTTTTGAGAGTTGGAAATATTTGCCAGGTAGATAGATAAATATAGCTATACATATTGATATTATTTATTTGTTTAAAGTTAATACTTATTTAGCTAAGCAATGTAGTGACCAAGTTCTTTGTCATTGTGTCATGTATCTAATTCTGCATTTCTTTTTTTCTTTTTTCTAAGGCTCAACATTCTGGGTTTCCTATGGGGAGATGTTTAGAGTTTTATATATATAACGAATTATTACTTCAGGAAAAAAAAAAGTCAGAATTTTCAAATACGTAGAGATCATTACTGATTTATCTATACTAAATTTGTGGACAGCTTATCTATTACATAAAGTATTTTATGTCTATAGTTATAAGTGATTGACAAGTCCTTTTTTTTTATAACAATTTTTTAAAATTTTGGTGAAATATAACAAAATTTACCATCTTTAACCGTTTTAATTGTACAGTTCAGGGGTATTAACTATACTCACTTTTTTGTGTAACCATTACTACCAACCATCTCCAAACTCTTTTGTTTTGCAAAACTGAAGCTCTGTATCCATTAAATACTAAATACCTGCCCATTCTCCCCTTACCCCTGCCCCTGAAAACCACCACTCAACTTTCTGACTGAATTTAACTACTCAAGGTACCTCATATAAGTTGAACCATGTAGTATTTGTCTTTATGGGAGTGGCTTATTTCATTTAGCTTAATGTCCTCAAGGTTCATTCATGTAGTAACTGTGTGTCAGAATTTTCTACCTTTTTAAAAGTGAATAATATTCCATTGTATTTGTACACCATATTTTCTTTATACACGTCTCTGTTGATGAACACTTGGCTTGCTTCTACCTCTTGGATACTGGGAATAATGCTGCTATGACCATGGGTGTACAGCTATCTCTCTGAGACCCTGCTTTCAATTTTTTGGTGTATATACCCAGAGGTGATATTGCTTAATCATATGGCAATTTTATTTTTAAGTTTTTACGGAAGTGCCATACAGTTTCCCACAGCAGCCACACTATTTAACATTCCCATCAACGTTATACAGGATTCCAGTTTCTCTGCATCCTCACCAGTACTTATTTGCTGTTTTGTTTTGTTTTGTTTTATAGTAGTGATCCTAATGGGTTTGAGGTAATATCTCATTGTGGTTTTTATTTGCATTCCCTAATGATTAATGATATTGAGCATCTTCCCATGTGCTTGTTAGCCATTTGTATATCTTCTTTATAGAAATTTATTGAAATGTTTTGCCCATTTTGGAATCAGGCTGGTTATTTTTTGTCATTTAGTTATAGGCAGTCCTCTTGGTTTTCATTTCAAAAAGGTTCTTGTAGAATACAATATACATGTGTGTATATACATCTATGTTATATATATAGAGAGAGGATAGTGTTTTAATATAATAATAGAATATGATAAGATGATATAGCTACATTTAAATCGCATGAAAGTTATTATAATACAATGGAATACTGAATTTTCCAAAGAAAATAGTAAATGGTATATAAGAGGATACATATTTTCTGAAATATGAAATAAATATGAAATATAACTGAAAATATTTTCCTCAGTTACCAATTTAATTCAGTTTTTGTAAAGAAGTACTAAACGTATTCTGCAATAAAAAATTTTTTTGGTCAAAACTCAGGGGCCACTAAGAAATGTAATATACTCATTTTCTTTTATCTTGCTTTTTTTCCCCTTCAAATATATTGTGATTAAATAAACACTACAAACATATTCAAGTACTAAAATATTGGATTACTAATATGTTAAATTAATATAAATGAAAGCATAAATTCATGGATTTGAATGTAAAAATTACATTGATCCTTACACCAAAGAGTAGCATCTTTGAAAATATCACCATGATAACAGAAAAAATAATGAAAATGAATTAGAAAATAATATATTCACTTAGAGTAATAAAGGGGGTGGACTTCCCTGGCCGTCCAGTGGTTAAGTCTCCACGCTTCCACTGCAGGGATCACAGGTTCGATCCCTGGCTGGGGGACTAAGATCCCGCATGCCACACAGTGCAACCAAAAATATAAATAAAATTAAATAATAAAGGAGAAATGCATGCAGATGTAAACATTATAAAATAGTATATTTAATTTGATATAAGCACATTCTAAAATCTCAAGTAGATGATTTGACAAGAAAATATAAATTTTTAAAAATTGTGTGAAGCAGAAGCAAACCTGGATGGAATCTGTAATGTATAATGATCATAAAACCAAAACAAAACCAAACAGATATAAAACCAAAAAACATCTTAGTATATTTTAGGACAGAAAGCTTAGGATTGGCCCCAAGACATTGAAATTTAACTGATCTCAACTAATCCTAAATTCTGCAATTAAAATTGTGGGGTTTTTTTTTAACATGCTTCACAGTATTGAAATTAAAAAGAGCTTAGAATAATTGGTGAAAATAGAAAACTCTCAGATGTCTTTCATTCTTACCGTCATCCATCTGTGAGCCACATCAAAAATTACACTTAATTTGAGGTCACATTTTCTGACTGATTTCCCTAATGTAGCAAATTTTGTATTTATGACTATGCAAGTATTATCTACAACATGGACATCTGTATGGTCCAGTGGTTAAAGATATAGGTTTCCAAGTCAAAATGTCTGATTAAATTTTTGCTTTGCCACTTATTCTCCACGTGAACTGAAGCAGATGTCTTGAGTTTCTAAATCTGTGTATTTTTATATTATAGGAGCTATGATGATAATAAATGGCCATCTTTCATAGAATTACTGTGAGGACTAAAAGAGTTAGCATACATGAAGTCACACATACTCTGAAAAGTTCATGGTACGAAAACACATCTAGAAAAGAGGATTGACTAGCACAACAAGATTTGGGGTGAACGGGGGTGTAAAGCTCAGATCTACCGCTTACTAATTTCTTATGGGCTAATTGCACTATAAATTTGTGTGTTTATATTTAAAAAGGAAATATTATTTATTTCATTTCCCAAGGATTGTTTTGATGTTTTAATGATTTAATTCATGCAAAGGGCTTAGTACAGGGACTAGTAAAGAAAACAAGTCAATATCAACTACCGTTTAAATAAATTATAACCATCAAAATATTGTTTTTGCAATATCTTCCTTTCATTCGCATGTACCTCACCTCACCCCCACTGTAAACCCAATTCATGTTTCCCACTGTGTGTGGCTGCAAGCTGTAGGTACATGACTGGTTGAAGGGTGATTATGAAAGCACACACACATAGACACACACAACACCAGTATAAGACACAATACTTGTGTGTGTGTACACATATTTACTTCATACAGATTATGAATCTATTCATCTAATTTATTTGAATTCTTCCTGAGCTACCTCACAGTAGGTATCATGACATGATACTCAATTCAGGCTGTGACTTGGAATTATTCACTCATACACCAGTATGATTAAGCAGTCTTATGGTATGTCAGTTTGATAGATTTTGTAAGTTACTAAAATTGTTACTTATTTTACATTCCCTAGTTTTTTTCCAATTTTTTTATTATTTTAAAACACTTTCAAATATTTAGAAGAGATTTATAGGCAAATCAACAGTTTTGCAAACATCATTCAAGGCTTCTAATATAATTTGCACCCAGTTCTAGAAACATCTGTCATTTGATACAATGTTTTATGTTAATTCATGGAAAAAAGAAAAATATCACATAAAATGAGATATATTTTATTATAATAAATTATGGAAACATAGTTTTATGGAACCAACTTAAATACTTACTGGTATTGTAAACAAGTTTAGGAAGATAAATGCCAATTTTTTTTTTTTTTGTGGTACGTGGGCCTCTCACTGTTGTGGCCCCTCCCATTGTGGAGCACAGGCTCCAGACGCACAGGCTCAGTGGCCACGGCTCATGGGCCCAGCTGCTCCGCAGCATGTGTGATCTTCCTGGACCGGGGCACGAACCCGTGTCCCCTGCATTGGCAGGTGGACTCTCAACCACTGTGCCACCAGGGAAGCCCTGATAAATGCCATTTTTAATGAAGAATTTTCTCATAATTGTGTTATGAAACTAAATACTACATGAATATGTCAGAACCCAACAAATTTTATACAAAGTGTTTTTCACTGGGTAAATTCTAGAAGTTCAGAATGAGATCACTATGTCTCCTCATTAGGGTTTTAAAAATACAAAATTTACCTAATTTACCTATGTCATGATTCAAGGACACTTCATAAGAATGACGTTAAAAAAAAGAAACATGGAATTTAGTTTTAGACAGTAGAACAGAAACTTTTCCTTTTTAGTTAAATTGCAGTAAACGGTATTGTCAATGAAAGTTTACCTAAAGTTTGTTGAATTATCAAGCCCACAGTTTATTTTTAAATGAATCATATTTTACATTATTTATCACATACAACACATAGCACCTTTGTTAAATTATCAAGCCCACAGTTTATTTTTAAATGAATCATATTTTACATTATTTATCACATACAACACATAGCACCTTAATTTTATACTATTTTAGAGTTATGAGCCACTTTGAATAATTATCTTAATATTAATTCTATAATGTGTAATATATACTTGTTTAGCTATAATGGTCATTCTCAATGTGTTTTAAAATTCATGTCAATCAGTTTTTAATTTCTTCTAAAGAGAGGCATATGTTTATGATCATATAATTGCTCTAAATTGTGTTTAATGTTATAGAAGATTGAAGTAAGTTAAAGACCCTGAATAGCCAAAGCAATCTTGAGAAAGAAAAAAGGAGCTGGAGGAATCAGGCTCCCTGACTTCAGACTATACTACAAACCTACAGTAATCAAGACAGTAAGGTACTGGCACAAAAACAGAAATATAGATCAATGGAACAGGATAGAAAGCCCAGAGATAAACCCAGGCACCTATGGTCAGTTAATCTATGACAAAGGAGGCAAGGATATACAATGGAGAAAAGACAGTCTCTTCAACAAGGAGTACTGGGAAAACTGGACAGCTACATGTGAAAGAATGAAATTAGAACATTCTCTAACACCATACACAAAAATAAACTCAAAATGTATCAAAGACCTAAATGTAAGACTACAGACTATAAAACTTTTAGAAGAGAACATAGGCAGAACACTCTTTGACATAAATCACAGTAATATCTTTTGGGATCCATGCCCTAGAGTAATGAGAATAAAAACAAAAATAAACAAATGGGACCTAATTAAACTTAAAAGCTTTTGCACAGCAAAGGAGACCATCAACAAAACAAAAAGACAACCCACAGAACAGGAGAAAGTATTTGCAAATGATACAACTGACAGGGGATTAATCTACAAAATCAACTATACTGCATTAAACAATTAATTTAAAAAAATTTTTGTAAGCATCAAAAAAAAAGATGTGATACATATACACAATGGAATACTACTCAGCCATAAAAAAGAATGAAGTAATGCCATTTGCAGCAACATGGATGGACCTAAAGATTGTCATACTAAATGAAGTAAGTCAGAGAAAGACAAATATCATATGATATCACTTGTATGTAGAATCTTACAAAAATGATACAAATGAATTTGTTTACAAAACAGAAACAGACTCACAGACATAGAAAACAAACTTATGGTTACCAAATGGAAAAGGTGGGGGAAGGATAAATTAGGAGTTTGTGATTAACATATACACACTACTATATACAAAATAAAAAGGACTGACTGTATATAGCACAGGGAACTATACTCAGTATTTTGTAATAAGCTAAATGGGGAAAGAATCTGAAAAATGATATATGTATACCTGAATCACTTTGCTGTACATGTGAAACTAACACAACATTGTTAGTCAACTATATTCCAGTGTAAAATAAAAATTTTTAAAAAATCAAATAAATGGGTTGAATGCAGTGGTTTATTAAATATGAATATTAAAATAGAATGATTTACTACATATTATAATATATACTTCAATAATGCAGTGCATAAATGTAAAAATATTTTCAAAATATGTTTGGATGTAAACTGTACCTAACATTTAAGCTTGATGTCAGGCCAACTCCATTTGTTTACTAGATGCTCTTTTATTCAAATCAGAAAATAGAAAAGTAAGAAATGAAAGTCAACAAAAATATGCTTTCTGAATCCAGGCAGGATATATCTGAATGCAGAGATCAGAGTTTACTTACCAGGTGAATATGCCTGTAACTGGAACATTGTTATTTATCATTCCAGGGTAAAGCTTAGACAATCATGTTGTATTGCTTCAATTGCTTCACCAATGCTCCAGCAATGCTTTGTAACAAACACTCCCAAGCTCAGTAGTCTCAAACAACACCTTTTTCTCTGTTACAGGTCTATGTATTAGTAGAGTGGCCCTGCTTCAAAGTACTGTCCAACTTGGTTTGGCTTCGGGCTGCAGTAGGTTTCAGGTCTGTTCCTGGGTCTCTACATTCTCTTTGTACCAGCAGCTAGCTAAGCATGCTTTTTTCATGACAGATCATTAAAGCACAGACTGGAAACAAACAATGCTTCTTAAAGCCCTGGCTCAAAACTGGCCTGTAAGTCTGCCCATATTTTCTTGCCCAAAGCAAGTCATGTGAATACAGACAAATCAGTGAGACTGAAAAGTACATAAAATAAAGCATGTGGAGCATTAAAACCTCACATGGCAAAGTGTGCACATATAATTCCAATACAGGGAGAGAGTAGAAAACTGAGGATAATAACCCACCTCCCCCCTCACACACACACAAACCTAGTCATTCTGTCCAAATTTAGGAATCAGACAAGAAGATATACCTCCTCAGTAGTGGAGTGAGGAAAAAGTTAGTAAGAGGCTTAGGGTTACTAACATATCTCTGTTCACAACATAAAAATATCAATAACAGGGAAGAAAAATTCCCCTTTAAAAACTGGTACATAATTATTGCTGTACTGAGTTACAATGATAATACAATCAGCATAAAAACAAGTTTGATTTAAATAGGGACTTTTCAGAGAGTCAGGAAGGATAATTTCATCTTAACTGAAAATGAGAGACAATGATTATTTTAGATGTCAAAGATCACACACATTGCAATTTCTACAGGCCTCGTTCCTTGACAGCATAAGGAAATTAAGAGGAATTGAAACAAAGATTCCTTCGAGCCCCATTGTGCAAGTGCCAGCATGTTGCCCACAGGCAGAGGTGGGGCTGAAATCAGAGCTTATCTCCAGGGGCCATTCAACTTAGGAAGCAGGGCTGAAATCTGAGCCCTTTCCCCATGGCTATGCAATCCACAGATTTAAACTGCCACCACCAGCTTTGTAAAATCTGCACCTGCAGGACATCCAAGTGGACAATGGGTACTCCCACAGCTGGGACAGGTCTGGCCTTAGAATCTGTGGGCTTATAGGGCATGCATATGTGGAGGCATGCCCAGGGTCTGGGCTGTTTCCATAGCTCCCATGGTGGGTCCAAGTGTGCAACAACTGTGGCCCTGTTACCTGATTTCAGTGGATCTGTGCCTATGGATCTGCACTGATGGTTTTGTGAAAACAACACCTGAGGGACACCAGGGCCAATTTCTGGCATTCTCACAGTTGAGGCAGGTCTGAGGGACGTGCCAACAACAGTGTACTTTATGAGGCGGGTGATAGGTGACACCACAGAGCACACTCCCCAGTGAACAGCTCCAGCAGAGGAATACTTAGTGCCCTCTCTCTCAGTGGGAGTGCTCCAATCCTGCCTACCTCAAACCACAGCTCACAAACAGATATGGGGGCTTCTAGTCCAACAACTAGGGAGCAGATCCTGCCCCCAACAGGGCTGTGACAACCATAGAGCAAAGAGGAGGCCCCATTCAACATTCAGTGCAAGCTCTAGCTAGACACCACAACAGTCACATCCCCGAATGAGGGGTAACAGCCAGCACACACTGAGAAAAGAGGTCACAGGCATCCATACTAAAAACAGCCCTCACACCAAAAAACATTAAACCCATGCAGGCTACACAGGGATGTTCCCATGCAAAAATAGCCCTCCAAGACCACAATAGATAATTGTTTCTCCTAAACTCATAGAGTAAGAGAAATAAAAGTAAAGTGAAGAAGATGAGGAACCACTCCCAATGAAAAGATCAAGAGAATTCCCCTGAAAGAACAAACAAACAGACCTCTTCAGTCTAATAGAAACTGAGTTCAAAAAGGAGATAATGAAAATATTGAAGGAATTAAGAGAAGCTATCGACAGAAATGTGGATTACTATAAAAAGGAACTAGAAACTATAAGGAGGAGCCAAGAAAAATTAGAAAATTCATTTTCAGAGATGAAATCTGAACTAAAGGCAATGAATAGCAGAATGAATAATGCAGAAGAAGGAATAAGTGATCTGGAAGATAGAATAATGGAAATCAGCCAATCAGAACAGCAGACAGAAAGCCAAATTTAAAAAATATGAAAGCAATATAAGAGACCTGTGGGATAATATAAAGCATGCCAGTCTATGCATAATAGTGATTCCAGAAGGAGAAGAAAGATAAAAGGGGATCAAAAATGTAGTTGAAGAAATTATGGCTGAAAACTTCCCAAACCTAAAGAAGGAAACAGATATCCAGGTACAGGAAGCACAGAGGGACCCATACAAGATAAACCCAAACAGAACTACACCAAGACATATTATAATTAAAATGGCAAAAGTTAAAGAGAGGATTCAAAAAACAGCAAGAGAAAAACAAAGAGTTTATTACAAGGAAACCCCCACAAGGCTATCAGCCGATTTCTCTACAGAAATGTTGCATGCCAGAAGGGAGGGGGAAAATATATACAAAGTCTTGAAAGGGAAAATTCTGCAATCTAAAATACTCTACCCAGGAAGATTAACATTTAGAATAGAAGGAGAGACAAAGCATTTCTCAAACAAAAGCTAAAGGAATACAGCAATACTAAACCTATCCTTAAAAGAAATATTGAAATGTCTTTTCTAAATAGAAAAGAAGCAAGAACCTATAAGAATGAGAAAATCACAATTGGAAAGTATATCACTTAAATTAAGCTAGTATACAGACTAAAAACAGAAAAAATCAAAAAAAAATTTGTGAAAGCAATGGTAACCACAATGAACAGCAAGATGATAAACATGAAGATTTAAAAGAGGACATCAAAATCATAAAATGTTGGGGAGGAGAGTAAGAAAATGTAGGCGTTTTTTTCAGAATGTGTTTGAGCCTATATGACTATCAGTCTAAAGCAAGTAGATATAGCAAGGGGTTAACATTTTTGAAAAACAGGGTAGCCACAAATCAAAAACATGCAATAGGTTCACAGAAACCAAAAAAGAACACAAACATAATACAAAAGGAAGGCATCAAAGTACAAAAGAAAAAACAAACAGAAACAAAGAAATACAGAATCAACTGGAAAGCAAGGTTTAAAATGGCAATAAATACATATCTATCAATAATCACCTTAGATGTCAATGGACTAAACACTCCAATCAAAAGACACAGAGTAACAGATTGCATTAAAAAAAAATAAGAGCCTACAATAGTCTCCCTACAAGAGATCCACTTTAGGTCAAAGATCACACATAGCTTGAAAGTGAGGGGATGGAAAAAGATACTTCATGCAAATGGAAACGATAAATTGGGGGTTGAAATACTCATATGATACAAAATAAAATTCAAAACAAAGGGCATTAAGAAAGAAAAAGAAGGACACTCTATAATGATAAAAGGATCAGTACAAGAAGAGGATATTACACTTGTCAACATATATATATGCACCCAATATAGGAGCACCCAAATACATAAAACAAATACTAACTGATATAAAGGGAGAAATTAATGGAAATACAATAATAGTAGGAGACTTTAACACCCCACTCACATCAGTGGCAGAACTTCTAGACAGAAAATCAATATGGCAACAGAGATACTAAATGATGCAATAGAACAATTAGACTTAACTGATATTTTTGGAACATTACATCCAAAAAAAAGCAGAATACACATTGTTTTCAAGTGCACATGGAACATTTTCTAGGACTGACCACATACTAGGGCACAGAAAAAACCTCAGCCAATTTAAGAGTATAGAAATTATTTCAAACATTTTTTTTTACCACAGTGGCATGAAGCTAGAAATCAACCACAGAAAAGTAAATGAGAAAACAAAACAAAATGATTACATGGAAACTAAACAACATGCTACTAAAAGACCAAAGGGCCAACAATGAAACCAAAGAATAAATTTAATAATACCTTGAGATAAATGACAGTGAATACACAACCATACAAAAATTTACGGAATGCAGCAAATGCAGTTCTTAGATGGATGTTCATAGTGATACAGGTCTTCCTCAGAAAACAAGCAAAATCTCAAATAAACAACCTAACCTACCTCCTAAAATAATTAGAAAAAGAAGAACAAACAAAACCTAAATTTAGCAGAAAGAAGGAAATAATAAAAATCAGAGGAAATAAAAGATATTTAAAAAACAATAGAAAAAGAAGTCAATAAAACCAATAGCTGTTTCTTTGAAAGGGTAAACAAAATTGACAAACTTCTGGGCAGGCTCACCAAGAAGAAAAGATAAATAATCCAAATAAACAAAATGAAAAAGGAGAAACAATAACCAATACCACAGAACTACATAAACCATAAGAGAATACTATGAACAACTGTATGCCAACAATTGGACAGCCTTGAAGAAATGGACAAAATTCTAAACATTTACAGTCCACCAAAAGTGAATCAGGAAGAAATAGATTATTTGAACAGACTGATCACTAGAAGTGAAATAGAACCTGTAATTAAAAAAATTTTAAACTCCCTACAAACAAAAGTCCAGGTCCAGACGGCTTCACAGGTGAATTTTACCAAACATACAAAGGAGAATTTATACCAAGCCTTCTCAAACTCTTCCAAAAGACTGAAGAGGAGGGAGCACTCCCAAAGACATTCTATGAAGCCACCATCACCCTGATACCAAAGAAACTACAAAAAATAAAATTACAGGCCAATATCTTTGATGACTATAGATGCAAAAATTCTCAACAAATGTTAGCAAACTGAATCCAACAACACAGACATACACCACCACCAAGTTCGATTCATCCCAGGTTAACAAGGACAGTTCAACCTACGTGAATCAATCAACGTGATACACTATGTCAACAAAAGAAAAGACAAAAAACACATGATCATCTCAATTGATGCAGAAATAGCATTTGATAAAATTCAACATCCATTCATGATAAAAACTCTTATCCAAGTGAGTATAGAGGGAACATATCTCAACGTAGTGAAATCTATTTGACAAACCCACAGCCAACATAATATTCAACAGTGTAAAGCTGAAAGCATTCCTGCTATAATCTGAAACAAGATGAGGATGCCCACTCTCACCACTTCTATTCAACATAGTTTTGGAAGTCCTAGCCCCAGCCATCGGACAAGAAAAAGAAAATGTATTCACATTGGAAGGGAAGAGGTAAGATACTCTCTATAGAAAACCCTAAGGACTCCACACAAAAACTACTAGAATAAACGAATTCAGCAAGGTAGCAGGATACAAGATTAACATACAGAAATCAGTTACATTTCTTTATAGTAACAATGAAACATTGGAAAGGGAATGTTAAAAAAAAATTCTCTTTTAAAGTTGCACCAAAAAAGGAATAAATCTGATCAAGGAGGTGAAAA
This sequence comes from Globicephala melas, assembly GCF_963455315.2. Taxonomy (NCBI): domain Eukaryota; kingdom Metazoa; phylum Chordata; class Mammalia; order Artiodactyla; family Delphinidae; genus Globicephala; species Globicephala melas. The sequence continues at coordinate 213,133 of NW_027207386.1, forward strand.
ACTTATGTGCTGAGAACTATAAAACAATAAAGAAGTTGAAGCTGATTCAAAGAAATGGAAAGATATCCCATGCTACTGGATTGGAAGAATTATTATTGTTAAAGTGGCCATAGTACCCAAAGCAATCTACAGATTTAATACGATTCCTATCAAATTACCCATGACATTTTTCACAGAGCTAGAACAAATCCTAAAATTTATATGGAACCATAAAAGACCCAGAATTGCCAAAGAAAGTCTGAGGAAAAGTAACAAAGCAGGAGGCATAAACCTTCCAGATTTCAGACAATACTACAAAAGCTACAGTAATCAAAACAACATGGTATTGGTACAAAACAGACTTACAGATCGAGGGAACAGAATAGAGAGCCCCAAAATAAACCCAAACACCTATGGTCAATTGATCTTCAACAAAGGAGGAAAGAATACACAGTGGGGAAAAGACAGTCTCTTCAGCAAGTGTGTTGGGAAAGCTGGACAGCTACATGTAAATCAATGAAGTTAGAAGACACCCTCACACCATACACAAAAATAAAATTAAAATGACTTACAGACTTAAATGTAAGACATGACACCATAAAACTCCCAGAAGAGAATATATGCAAAACATTCTCTGACATAAATCAGAGCAATTTTTTTCTTAGGCCAGTCTCCTAAGGCAATAGAAATAAAAGCAAAAATAAACAAATGGGACCTAATCAAACTTACAAGCTTTTGTACAGCAAAGGAAATCGTAAATAATACAAAAAGACAACCTATCATACAATACAAAAAGACTGGGAGAAAATATTTGCAAATGATGCAACCAACAAGGGCTTAATTTCCAAAATATACAAAGAGCTCATACAACTAAATAACAAGAAAAACCACTCAATTGAAAAATGGGCATAAACCTAAATAGATATTTCTCCAAATGAGATCACCAAGAGTCACATGGAAACATGCTCCACATAACTAATTATTAGAGAAATGTAAATCAAAACTACACCTCACACTAGTCAGAATGATCATTGTTTGCACTGGTGGAAATGCAAATTGGTGCACCCACTATGGAAAACAGTATGGAGGTTCCTCAAAAAACTAAAAATAGAGTTGCCATATGATACAGCAATCCTACTCCTGGGCATATATCCTGACAAAACTATAATTCAACATGTTACATGCACCCCTATATTCACAGCATCAGTATTCACAATAGCCAAGGCATGGAAACAATCTAAAGGTCCATCGACAGATCAATGGATGAAGAAGATGTGGTACATATATGCTATGGCATACTATTCAGCCATAAAAAAAATAATGCCATTTGCAGCAACATGGATGGACCTAGAAATTATCATAATTAGTGAAGTAAGTCAGAAAAAGTACCATATGATATCACTAATATGTGGAATATAAAATATGACACAAATGAACTTATCTATGAAACAGAAACAGACTCACAGACACAGAAAACAGATTTGTGGTTTCCAAGGGGGGGGAGGTATGAACTGGGATTAGCAGATCAAACTATTATATATAGACTGGATAAGCAACAAGGTCCTACTGTATAGCACACAGAACTATATTCAATAGCCTGTGATAAACCATAATGGAAAAAAAATATGAAAAAGAATGTATATATACATATATAACTGAATCGCTTTGCTGTACAGCAGAAATTAACACGAAGTTGTAAATCAACTATACTTCAACAAAATAAATTTAAAAACAAACAACTCGATTTATAAAACAGGCAGAAGGCCTGAATAGACATTTTTTGAAAGAAGATACACAGATGGCCAACAGGCACATGAAAATGTGATCAACATAGCTAATCATCAGAGAAATTCAAACCAAAACCACAATGATAAATCACCTCACATCTGTCAAATGGCTATCATCAGAAAGTCTATGAATAACAAATGTTAAGAATGAGGAGAAAAGTGAACACTCCTACACTGTTGGTAGGAATGTAACCTGGTGCAGCCACAATGGAAAACACGGAGGTTCCTCAAAAAACTTAAAATAGAACTAACATATTATCCAGCAATTACTATCCTGGGTATGTATCTGAAGAAAATGAAGACACTAATTTGAAAAGATACATGCAACCCAGTGTTCATAGCAGAATTATTTACTATAGCCAAGATATGGAAGCAACCTAAGTGTCCATCAACAGAAAATGAATAAACAAGATGAAATGTTACTCAGCCATATAAAAGAATGAAATTCTGCCATTTGCAACAATGTGGTTGGACATAGTGGGTATTATGCTTAGTGAAATATGTCAGAGAAAGACAAATACTCCATGTTATCACTTATATGTGGAATCTAAAAAATAAAGGAATGTATATAACCAAACAGAAACAGACTCACAGATATAGAGAATAAACTAGTGGTTACCAGTGGGGATGGGCATGATAGGGATAGGGGATTGAGATACAAACTACTTAGCATAAAATAAATAAGAAACCAGGATATATTGTACAGCACAGGGAAATATAGTCATTATTTCTTTAAATGGAATATATTCTATAAAAATATTGAATCACTATGTTGTATACCTGAAACTAATATAATATGGTAAATCAACTATACTTCATTAAAATTAATTAAAATTTAAAATTATTGAAATAGACAAATCTTTAAGACCTCCAATATTTTTATAAGCATTTTTCCTTAATTTAGTTCATTTAATCCCATTCTTTTCAAAAACTACAGAAAGTTCTTTGTTTTTGACCTATGTTTAGCTATGAGTTATCTAACTTATTTATCACTTTTGTTTTTGTCCTTCTAGGCACTGGTAGAGGCCAAGGACATGTGATGTCCCTTGTTAGGCAATTCCAAGTACTGTGCATTCAATGTCTTCCAGTGGCTCCTTTAATCAGAATTTTCTCCCTGGTTTCCTAAAGTCAATTTCTCAATGAGCATCACTCCCTGTTTACTTTGCTCTTTTCAGTTTATACAGCTATGAACAATTCCCTTTGACAAGTAACATGGTGTCAATTCTTTGGACTGTAATATCAACTATAAGAGGCTGATTCTGAATATATGTTTTTTGAAGTTTATCCTTTTTCCATCTTTATACTGTTGACACTTCATGAAGCTCAAAGCATAGTTTTTCAGTCTTGTAAAGCAAATTTCATGATTCCTAAGTACATACTGATAGAATTTTACCAATGATGAAGGTATGGAAATATCTACAAATGTGGGCACCAACATATGGATATAGAAAAACAGCAGACAGTATAAAAGGAAAACAAAGCTCATTGTTCTGATCTCAATAGCACTTGCCTCATTCATCCTTTTAGATGTTGCCGTGAAGTAGCTCTTTCTGACAATGTGGTTAATCACTTTTCCATATTAAGCTGATGGGCTTCTATCTACTTGCAAAATACCAAAGGGTCTTTTTACTAAATGTATTCTATGCTATTGTTCTTTCCCCCTCTTGTTTTCTGTTTAAATGTGATTTTTTTATATAACTTACATTTTAAATGATACTGTACTATCTATTCAACATCAACACACTTCTACTCTGCTAAAATGAGAGTATTGAAGCTTAACATTATTCAATTTTCTTTATAAATTTGTCACCCCTAGCATATGACAGAGTTCAACGTGTTATAAGCATTTCTAACTCTCCAACACTGAGAAGATTAAATATAATTTCTTAAATAAATCTGCAGATTTCAATGTATGAGAGAAAAGATTCATAACCAGTCAACTTCTTAATAAAAGTAAATAATTGAACAGAATAATTACTTGTTTAGAGGATTAAAACATTTTCAGTTACAAAATATGTATTCAAGCTATAAAGGCCTCCAAAACCAAAAATTAATAAACACAATTACTTTTTTTTCAAATGGCAAAGAGCAGTTATGGCACGTACCTATTACAGTGTTGGTCTAAGAGTCTTTATAACACTCATTTGTGGACTCTGTACCTCATGCTTTAATTTGTAAATATTGATCTGGTTATTCTGACAGGAGGAAAAACCAAAACTTGCAATGTTTTGTTTCCTACTTTGAAAGGCATGCAATAAATTATGTAATATAAATTCTCCAATATGTTTCATAATTTTAGAGAGAAAGTATCTGAATTTTAGATTTGAGGACAGTATATAGATTATCTCCTATCCAATACTGGTGTTTCTATTCAATTTCTTTCATTTATTAGTAATCCTCTATGCATAATAGAATACATTCTATTTTTAAAATACTTATATTAGCAAAATGCTTTTCATTAAAATGGAAATACATGTGTGAAATACCTCACTTGGCTCCTGGAATATAGTTGAAGCCAGCACAATATTAAGATTAAATAAATTATGTTTAAAATGATAGTAAGAATTCCCAATAATAAGGCGAGGCATGAAAATCTAATGTAGTGGGCATTGTCAGTATCCCACCCAGATCCCTTGGATTCTTTTTGTTATCTGTGGGCTCACATCCCAGCTCTATATGCATTTCCTTCTAATGCCCTGTGCCTAATACTGTCTTTGGAGGACTGTCCTTGGCTACTGGACCTGCTTTACTTCTAAATGCAGAGATCTTGTAGCTCCTGGTAGTTTATGGTCTCCAACCCTCAATGGTGAGCCTTAGTCAATGAGGGAATATAAAAGCCTGAATTCTTTTTCTGAATTTGGAACTAACCCTGAAGCTTAACTCACACTAGAGCTCCCCTGCCAGGCTCAGGCTAAGGCTAATGCTTTGCATGAAATCACCACCTACTTGGCTTCTACCCTTCCCAATCCTGCTTGCTATGTTATTTGCCAGCTTCTCCTGAAACATATTGTTCATAAATCACTTGCACATGTGTTGGTATCTCAGGGTCTGCTTCTAGAGAACCCCATCTAAGACACCTTACTATTAGCTGGCCAGAAATTCACAATAATATGGATAGAGAGAAAGCAGATGGAAATATATTAATGAAAAATGAAGAATAGAAGACTTACAGAAGAAAACTCCAATAAAGTTAAGAACATTTTCAGAGATCTTCCAAGCCTGGAAGGCCACATTACAGATTCATATGTGAGAGAGGTATTTGAGTCAATAGTTGGATAATTATCATAAGTACTATTTCAATAAATAAATACAGAAAAACTGGGCCTGACTCATCAAATCCTTTATCTCATAAATACTGAATGACTAAAAGTCACTTGGTTTAGCAATCAGATATGGATGGAGTGTGGGCCTGCACCAAAGACCCAGGGCAATATAGTGTTTAACATACTATCTGCAAGGAATCTGCATACAACACCTCACAGCAGGTGTACTACTCCTCCCCAACTCCCCAAATAACTATAGCATAGCATTCCATTCATTATAGAAATAAAATAAGTACAGTTTTAGTCAAGCTATGCCTCAAAAAGTTATTCTCAAAAGCCTAGGAATAGAAGGAAACTTCTGCAAAAACCTACATCTAACATCATCATTCTTGATGAAGGACTGCTTTTCCTCTGTAATAATTATTTGTCTATAATAATTCTTCTCTAAAAATAATAATTATTATCATAAATCATTAAAATAGTCTCCATTATTAAAGAAAAGCAAAACTTTCTTTACTCTCAGAAGACATGATGCTATTTGCAAAAACTTACAAGAAATACACAAAGAAACACATTAATACTAGTGCTAAAAGCTAAAACTATGAGTCCAAGAAAAAAAAATATCTGTAACATTGATTTAGTCAAAAAGATCTCAGATATGACACCAAAAATATTAACTGGAAAATTTTAAAAATGATAAATTAGAATTAATTTTAAAGAAGACATAACATTAAAGACATGAAAACACAAGCCCCACATTGGGAGAAAATATTTGCAAATTATATACTTGACAAGGGACTTGTATCCAGAATATATTACTTACAACTCAATAATAAGAAACTCGATTGAAAATAGACAAAATGCCAAATGTACTTTTCACCAAGGAAGATATATACATGGCTAATAAACCCAAGAGAAGGTGAAAAATCTCATTACTTGTTAAGGGATGCAAACTAAGCTCACAATGACAAACTCACATTTATGGCTACAATGAAGACAGGCAATACCAAGTGCTGGTGGATGTGAGAAGAAACTGGATGCCTTAAAAGTTGCTGATGGAAATGTAAAATGCTAGAGACATTTTTGGTAAACAGTCTAACAATTTTACAACTTAAACATAAACTTACCCAGTAATTCCAGTCTTAGGAATCTACCCATGAGAAATGAAAACATATGTCCAAAGCAAGACTTAAATTCAGATTTCATAGCAGCATTATTCATAATAGCCCAGACTGTAAAAAAGTGCCCATCAGGTTGTGAACGCACAAATATAATGTGATGTATCCATAAAATAGAATACTATATTGAAATAAAAAAATACTGATGCATGCTACAACATGGATATATCTCAAAATACTCTTGCTAAAATTTAGACTAAGTCAGTTGCAAAAGAATGTATACTCTATGATTCTATTTTTGTGAACTTTTCACTGTTCAGAAAAAGGCAAATTTAAAGACAGAAGGCAGACTTGTGTTTTACTGGGGCTGTAGTAAAGAGTATAGATTGTTCGTAAACAGGCTCCATGGAAATAAGGGGATGATAAAAAAGGTTTAAAACTGAATTGTTGTGATAATTGATTATTGAGCAACTTTATGTATTTATTACAAATTATTGAGTTGTTAAGAAATATATAATGCAATCTCAAGAGAAGAAGCCAAGCCTAACACACAAAACCTCTCTATGATATCAGGACACAGTTAGCATGGCTGATAAACTATCTACATGTGGTGAACATAAAAGAAAAAATGGAGTTAGTGGTTCTAGCCCACTTCACAATAGACTATCACAAACCTTGAGCAAAATGGCACTACTTCCACTATGTAGTTAGTGGGCTCAGTGCACAAAATGCTGCTGGGACTACTTAAAACACTGTAAAGAAACTTCCTTGAACCATTGACTGTGGGGGTAATAGGGAATAGGAACTGGGTTATTCATACCAGTTTTTGTTATTTTTAATGACTAAATGAAGCCTGGGTAGAACCAGGTTACACAGTATAGTGCATTAATATTTTATAGGTGAAGAACTTGAGTAAATGAAGTAATTTGTCCACGAACATATACATGGTAGGTGGCAGAACTAAAACTTGAACTCATGTAATTTTAACCTCAAATCTTAGGGCTCATTTTATTATGCTTACTTTTATAGTATTAAAACAGGAAAAGAAAAGGCATGGCTTTTTAAAGTTCAGTTTAGAGCTCCACATATGATGGTGTGGGAAAGAAATCATGAAACATCTCCAGTGGGTTTGACATCCATGTAAGCCTGGCCACTTCCCTTATGGAGCATACTTCCAGTAGGAGATAGAAATAAACAAGAAACAACCTGTACTTTAGTATATATTTACAACCTTTCACAAGTGCTATGAAGTCAGGTAAAATTATGTACTATAAAAGGAGGAAGTGACCTCTCTAAAGAGGTGGCATTTTAGTGAACATCTGAATGATGAGAAGGAGCTGGAACTTTGAGTAGTGAGACTGACAGAGGATCAGTGAGTCTTTCAATCAGAAGGAAGAGCATGTGCAAAAGTCCTGCATCCAGAAACATCACCAAAGGATGCTAACAAGCCTGGGCCAAGAGAAACTGTAGCATGAGAGGAGGCTGCAGAAGTAGACAAGAGTCAGTTTGGCAGAGCTGCATGGAATATGGAAAAGAGTTTATAGTATAATATATGTAAACTAGTATGGAAAACATCTGAAAGTTTTATGCAGAGAAGACCCATAGTCTGATCTACATTAAAATATTCTATTAAAGCTGAGTAATGCATATCCTATGACCCAGCATTCCCACACTATACAATTATGCAAAAAAAAAACCTCTCCACACATGCACACACAAAAGGATATGCATTAAAATGTTTAGAGTGTTCTTATCTATGATAGCCAAAAATTGAACCCCACCCAAATGTCTATCAACACTAAAAAACATGAATATACCATGTCATATTCATACAATGGAATACCATACAGCAATAAAAATGAAAAACCACAACACACAAAACAATGGATAAATCTCACAAACAATATATTGAGTAATAGAAGCTAGACACAGATAAGTATATACTAAAGATAGTGACATAGGAAGATCCTGAACTCACTTCCTTCCATGGACACACTGAGTCTACAGCTACATATGAAACAATTTACTCCTACAAAAACCTAAAGCCTGGCTGAGTGACAACTACAAACTGGGAAAAAAAGAAGAAAACCACATCAAAGTGGGTAGAGGAGGCTGGGACACAATCTCACCATAAACACCATGTCTAATACCGTGACCCACAATCAGGAAAAAACCCAAAACCGAGAGTTTCTCTCTGGGGCATGAAGAGTTTGAGCCCCACATCAGGAACCTCTGTTTTTAAGACCTGCACTTGAGAGACAAGCCCCCAAAACATCTACCTTTGAAAACCAATGGGGCTCATGTCCTGAGATCCACAAGATTGTAGCAATCTGAGAAATGACTCTGAGGCAGCTGGTCTTACCCTGACTTAAACTGAAGGAAGCTCACCTGCTTATATTATTGTCCTAGAGGGAGGCATATAATTTAACACACACATTAGGAGTCTGCCGGAATATTCTCTGGGGATGTAGAATGGCAGGCACCATCTTCATGATTTCCCTTTGTTATGTTCCAGATCAACAGTATCTCTGCCCCAATTATTGTGGCTTCTGCCAGGGGCACCTCTACATCACATCACGTGGCTTTGGTGGCCAGTGGCTGTGGGTCCCCAGGATTGTAACCAACAGAAAAAAGTTCTTAAGCAGCAACTACCTCCAGGGCACAGCAAGAAGCAACAGACCCAGGAGCTCTTTCTATAAAGGAGACCTATAAACTCATCATCATAGCTGTGGCCTGAGGGGCAGGCTCGTAACAAACATACCTCTAGGATCTGACTGCAATCCTTTCTAGAGACCTCAGGGTGTGGGTGCTATCTTTGTACTCTCCCTCTGTTTTGCCCCTGCTCACAGATATTGCACAGAAAAGAGCTTATACACTTGTGTGCAGCTCCAATTTTTGTGACTGCCACCCAGGGGACACCACCAGATTGCCTAGCTCTGGAGACCATCAGGGCTTATGCTTACAGTCCCACAGGACTCTCTCTATTTGCATGCTTTAATAAGCTGCTATGTGAGGGTCTGGCTTCCAATCAGCCTGAAGCTAGGTGCTAAGATCCTCCCCTTAAGGACACTGACAGGTCTTGGCGCATCCTCAACTACAGGGAGCTATTAAAAATATAATAGACTGCTGGGATAAGCACAAAGGTTTGAGAGACAACAAAGAGCTGGGGTAGGGCCTCATGTAGGCTCATCTCCTACCTAAGGCCACACCTCCAAGACTAAGAGAAGTGGCTGTTTCATCTACTGTATAGAAACCAACAGAGAGTCAAGCAAAATAAACAAACAGAGGAGTATATTGCAAATGAAAGAACAAGACAGAACCTCAGGGAAAAAATGTTAATGAAACGGAGCTAGGTTATTTACCTCATAAAGAGTTCAAAATAATGGTCATCAAGATGCTCACCTAACTGGGGACAAGAATGTATGAAAATAGCGAGAACTTCAACAAAGAGTTGGAAAATATAAGAAAGTACCAAACAAAAGTCACAGAGCTGAAGAATACAATAACTGAACTAAAAAAACACTAGAGGGGTTCAATAGCAGACTTGATGAAGCGTAAGAAAATGAGGGAGCCAGAGGGCCAGAAAGCAAGCAAGTAAAATGAGCTTGACATCTGTGCACAGAAAGAAATTTTAGGTGGCAGAAACCACTAGTTTAATGGTGGACCAGCAGCTAAGTTTTTCCAGATTTATCAAAGAAACCATTAGTTCACCCAGAAAAGACTAAATTTTCAAGAATTTTATAGGTTTGGGGCCCAACCTTCTTTTAGAAAGTGGTCTCCATGGTGGTCTCCATTCCCCAGTTCAGATATGGCCAAGGAGAGTAATGAGCAAGGAGTTCTCAGAGGTCAGAACAAGAGTTCACAAGGAACGTGGACAATAGGTTCCTTCCAGTGAGCAGAATCAGAGTTTAATCAAGGTAATTCCTTCAGCCCCAGTGTGTGTATCTGGGAGCTTTATTACACTCTCTTCCTTATGGGATTTACATTGTTGATTTCCAGTTGACGTTGCATGCCTCCAGTTCTTTGCCTTTCCAAATGGGAGTGATTGTTTTGTGTATCCTGTGCCTGCTCCATCACTACATTCTGGGTGTTTTTGCTGGAGAGGGGAAGATAATTTACCTTTTAAATTTATGGGTCTGCAGACTAAAAGGAGTGATATCTAGATGTGGTGCCACATGGAGGCATGAACTCTGAACAGTAATCAGTGACCAGTTAGGACTTTATATTTTGTCTCTCAGGAAGGGGTGAGAATGTTCTGTGTGAAAGTAGAATAAAATGATCTGGTAACAAGAATGCTCTATAAAAGATAATAAGATGTATCCAAACCACTCTCCTTGGGTATACAGAAGTCTGACCTTCCAAATCCTTCTTGTAGTTAGGTTAGGGGACATATAATTGAATTCTGAGTAGGAAAATATAGGCATATGAGATATAAAACACTTCCTTGGGCTTCCCTGGTGGCGCAGTGGTTGAGAGGCTGCCTGCCGATGCAGGGGACATGGGTTCATGCCCCGGTCCGGGAAGATCCCACATGCCACGGAGCAGCTAGGCCCGTGAGCCATGGCTGCTGAACCTGCGCGTCCAGAGCCTGTGCTCCCCAACAGGAGAGGCCACAACAGTGAGAGGCCCACGTACCGCAAAAAAACAAAAACAAAAAACAAAAAAAACACTTCCTGATTCTGTCCAAAAGTGTTAGCCCACTGTGCAACATTTTCCTGCATCTTTTTGCCCTTCAGTGGGGAGCAGAAGAAAGGATTAGGCAACCAAAAAGCAAGGAAGTAGAACTCAGCCAACCAACACAGTAAAAAGAAAAAAGAATAAAAACAAGTGAAGAGAGCTTAAAGGAATTATGGGACAACTTTAGACAGACTACCATTTGCATTTCAGGGTTCCAGAATGAGAAGAGAGAAAGATACAGAAATTTTGTTTGAAGAAATAATGGCTGAAAAATTCCCTAATCTAGGGAAGGAAACAGACATCCAGATCCAGAAAACCCAGAGAGTTCCAAAAAGATGAACCCAAAAAGATCCATACCAAGATACATAATTAAAATGTAGAAAGTTAAAGACAGGAGAGAATATTAAAAGCAGCAAGAGAAAAACAACTTGTTATGTTGAAGAGAACCCCCATAAGATTATCAGCAGATTTTTTTAGCAAAACTTTGCAGGCCAGAAAGGAGTGGCACAATATGTTCAAAGGGCTGACAGAAAAATAAACCTCCAACCGAGAATACCCAACAAAGTTAAATTTCAGAATTGAAGGAGAGATAAGAGTTTTCTGGACAAGCAAAAGCTAAAGAAGTTCATCACCACTCAATTAACCTTACAAGAAATGTGAAAGGGACTTCATTGGGCTGGAAATAAGGGGTATTAATTGGTAACAAGGAAACATATGAAAGAATAAATCTCAATTGTAGGTAAATATATACTAAAGGTAGTGGGTTAATCACCACAATAATTAGTTAAGGGGCACACAAGACACTCACTTCAGATGTAAGAACACAGAAGACTGATAGTGAAGGGATAGAAAAAAGATATTCCATGTAAATGGAAACCAAGAGAAAGCTGGAGTTGCTGTACTTGTATCAGACAAAATAGATTTTAAGACTGTAATAAAAGAAAAAGATGGGCATTACATAATAAAGTGGTCAATCTAACAAGAGGATATAACATTTGTAAATATATATGCACTCAACATAGGCACCTAAATATATAATGCAGATGTTGGCAGACCTAAAGTGAGAAACAGAAATACAAAAATAGTATGACTTTAATACCCCACTTACATCAATGGATAGATCATCCAGACAGAAAAATCAAAAGGAAACATTGTCCTTAAACAACATATTAGACCAGACAGATTTAACAAATACATACAGAACATTCCATCCAGAAGCAAAAGAATATACATTCCTCTCAAATGCTCATGGAATGTTTTCTGAGATACCTTATATTTTAGGCCACAAAACAAATCTTAATAAATTTAAGAGAATTGAAATCATATCAGTCACCTTTTCTGACCATAATAATACAAAGTTAGAAATTACTTACATAAAGAAAACTGGGAAATTCACGAATATGTGGAGATTATTTAACAACATGCTACTGAACAACAAATGTGTCAAAGAAGAAATCAAAAGAAAAACGCTTAAATACTTTGAGACCCCAAAAAAAATGGAAATATATCAAAATTTGTGGGATGCAGCAAAAGGATTTCTAAGAGGGAAGTTCATAATTATAAATGTCTACCTCAAGAAAAAGAAATGTTTCATGTAAACAGCCTAACTTTACACCTTAAAGAACTAGAAAAAGAATGAAGCCCAAAGTTAGTGAAAGGAAGGAATAACAAAGATTAGAGAAGGAATAAATGAAATAGAGTAAAACGACAATAGAGAAGATCAATGAAACCAAGAGTGGTTCCTTTGAAAAGCTAAACAAAATTGACAAACTTTTAGCTAGACTCACCAAGAAAAAAAGAGGTCTCAAAAAAATAAAATCAGAAATGAAACAGGAGATATTACAAATGATATCCCAGAAATACAATTAATCATAAGAGATTGCTATTAACAATTATATATCAACAAATTGGGCAATCTAAAATAAATGGATAAATTCCTAGAAATATACAACCTATGACGATTGAATTATGATGGACAAGAAAATATGAATAGATTGATTACTCATTAAGGAGATTGAATCACTAGGGAAGAAGCTCCCTACAAAGAAAAATCCAGGTCAAGACAGCTTCACTGGTGAATTCTACCAAAAATTCAACTAAGAATTAATACAATCAAACTCTTCCAAAAAATAGAAGAGGGAACTCTTCCAAATTCATTTTATAAGGCCACCATTACCCTGATAACAAAACCAGACAAGAATGCCATAGAAAAATAAAATTACAAGTCAATATCCCTAATGAATGAACAGAGGTGTAAAAATCCTCAAACAAAATATTAGCAAACCAAATCAAAAAATACAGTCAAAAGATCATAAAACATGATTAAGTAGGATTTATTCCAGAGATGTAAGATGTTCAACATCCACAAATCAGTCAGTGTAATACACCACATTAACAAAAGGAAGGATAAAATTCATATGATCACCTCAATATTTGCAGAGAAAACATTTGATAAAATTCAACATCCATTTATGGTAAAAACTCTCAACAAAGCATATACCTCAAAACAATAAAGGCCATATATTCCAAGCCCATAGCTAACAACATACTCAACAGAAAAAAGCTGAAAGCTTTTCCTCTAAGATCAGAAACAGAATAAGAATGTTGACTGTTGTCACTTTTCTTCAAGATAGTATTGGAAGGCCTTACCAGAGCAATCAGGCAAGAAAAATAAATAAAATACATCTAAATTGGAAAGGAATAAATAAAACTGTCACTATTTACAGATGACATATCATATATAGAAAATCCTAAAGACTCCTTAAAAAAAAACTATTAGAGCTAATAAGTGAATTCAGTAAAGTTACAGGATATAAAATCAATACACAAATATCTGTTGCATTTCTATACACTAATAATAAACTATCAGAAAGAGAAATGAAGAAAACAATCCATTTACAATTGCATCAAAAAAGTAGAATACCTGTGAATAAATTTAACCAAGGAGGTAAAAGACCTGTATATTGAAAAATATGACATTAATGATATAAATTGAAGAAGATACAAATAAATGGAAAGATATTCCATGGTCATGGATTGGAAGAATCAATACTGTTAAAATGTCCACACTACCCAAAGCAATCTACAGATTCAATGCAATCCCTATCAAATTTCCAATGAAGAGGGAAGAGATATGAGAGCGTACGTATATGTATAACTGATTCACTTTGTTGTGGAGCAGAGACTAACACACCATTGTAAAGCAATTATACCCCAATAAAGATGTTTAAAAAAAAAAATTTCCAATGGCATTTTTCTCACAGAAATATAACAGGTAATCCTAAAATTGTTATGGAAACACAAAAGACCCCAAGTAGCCAGCACAATACTGAGAAAGAACAACAAAGCTGGCAACATCATGCTCTCTGATTTCAAATTATATTACAAATCTATGGTAATTAAAACAGTATGGTATTGGCATAAAAACAGACACATAGATCAATGGAACAGAATACAGAGCCCAGAATAAACCCATGTATATGTGGTGAATTAATTTATGACAAAGGAGGAAGAATATACAATAGGGAAAGGACAATCTCTTCAATAAATGGTGTTGGAAAACTTGACAGCCACAGGCAAAAGAATGAAACTTGACCACTATCTTAAACTATACACAGAAATTAACTCAAATGAATTAAAAACTTGAACATAAGACCTGAAACCTTAAAGCTTCTAGAAGAAAACCTGGGGCATTAAGCTCTTTGGCCTAGGTCTTGGCAAGGATTTTTTGGATTTGACACCAAAAAAAAATGACAACAAAAGCAAAACTAAACAAGTGAGACTATATCATACTAAAAAGCTTCTGCACAGCAAAGGAAACCATTAACAAAGTGAAACGGCAACCCACTGAATGGGAGAAATATTTGCAAATCATATATCTGATAAAAGGCTAATATCCAAAATATATAAAGAACTCATACAATTCAATAACAAAACAAAAAAAAACCCCAACAATTTGACTGAAAAATGAGCAGAAGATCTGAATAGATATTTTTACAAAGAAGATATAGGGATGGTCAGGAGGTATATGAAAAGATGCTCAACATCACTAGTGACCAGGGAAATGCAAATCAAAATGACAATGAGATATCACTTCATACTTGTTAGATGGCTGTTATTAGAAAGGCAAGAAATAACAAGTGTTGGTGAGATGTGCACGGATGGATGAGTGGATAAAGAAGACATGGCATGTATGTGTATTTGTGTGTGTGTGTGTGTGTGTGTATACACACACATACATGTGTATATGTATATAGTGGAATATTATTTAGCCATAAAAAAGAATGAAGTCTTGCCATTTGCGAGCACATAGATGGACCTCAAGACCATTATGCAAGGTGAAATAAATCAGAGAAAGACAAATACCATATTACCTCTCTTATATGAGAAATTCTAAAAAAAAAAAAAAAAAGCCCATAGATACAGAGAACAGATTGGCAGTTACCAGAGGCAGGGGGTAAGAGTGGATGAGATGGTATAAAGATAAGAAAAAGAGTATATACCATTATTGTTCCAGGCATATAACAATGAAAACAGGTAAAACTAACCTATGTCATTAAAATCAGATTATTGTTTAATCTTTAATGACATAGGAGACTTCCGGGATGCTGTACTATTCAGTTTGTTGATCTAGGGGCTGTATATATGAGTGTATTAAGTGAATATACCTCAAGCTCTATGATTATGGTATGTTAACTGAAACATATATTTCAATAAAAACGGGATAATTGTGAAAAATGAAACTTAAGACATTTTAAGTGGTGAGTTATAGATAAATTTAAAACAAATACTGAAACCACTAAAGAAAAGTAGGAACAAGAGAGAATTATCTATAAATGAATAAATACATCTGTATGTAAATGATAGATGGACTCATAGGAAAATGGATAGATGGATAAATAGAGGCAAAGATTGATGTATAGAGAGACAGAAAGATACATATACACTGGATCATGAGTTAAGATGTATTTCTTACTGTGAGTATGTGGGGTTTAGCCAAAAAAAATTCCATATAATCATTTAAATTATTCCTCTTTAACCTTTATTATTTTCTTCCTCTTACTTGCTCTGGGTTTAGTTTGCATTTGTTTTTCTTACAATTTCTTAAGGTGGTATGTTAGGTTATTGATATATTTTATTTGTTCTTAACATAGGCATTTATGGCTATAAATTTTACACTGAGCAAAGGCTTTATCATCACCCTGTAAATTTTTGTACATTTAAGCTGCAATGTTTACTACTATGTTATGAAGTGATAGAAAGTGAATGAAAAGAATATGCATTAACTAAAATATTAATCATATTTAAATTATTGAATCATTATTATAAATACAAAAAAAGAAAAAAAGCACACCATATGATAACAAACAAGAAAGATAAAGGAATAACTAAAAAAGACATACCAGTCAGATATTATTCATGAGGTTTCTGGATATATAAAAAGAGAAGAACAACAAAAGTGAATTCACACACACAAATACACACACACATAATCAATATCACACCAGTTCTAACATTTTTAAAAAGAGTATATATAGCTTGGCTAAAATATAAGTTGGTAACTTATGAGTTAAGTCTTGACATGTGACCAAAAAATACTAGATCTCTGTATTTTATCTAAAAGAAACAATCTGATACAGTTTATTCTGACTTAAAAACTTTTAAAATGTGCCCAATCTTCTGAGATTTTAGAGTAAATCAAACGAATTCCAGGACATTAGTTCTGTGATTGAAATTCTTATATCTCCACAGGCAGTGGATTTTCCCACCAAAAGTTCAAGAGGTAAATAATTTTTAATAACTGGTGGCTTAGTGTTTTTGACCCTTGATGTTTCTAATAGTTTTTCGTTCTCCCTGAAGGAAGCATCATATTGTTGCTTTTTTTTCCCTCAAAATACAGTACTGCTTTCTCTTTTCAATATTATATAAGTGTCTAGAGAGGTTTATGAGCTATTTTAGAAATAAATGAGTGTATATTTACTTCCATAGTTTCTTGTATCAATAATGGATATATAATTATAATATACTTCAGAATGTGTTATTTCAAGCCACAGGTTGAAAACAAGATTATTATTCATTCAATAAAGTGCAATAAGCACATAACATGTCAAAGAGATAGGAAAACACCTTTCCTCTGGCTTTTGGGGGCTCTCAATCCTCCTTTATTCAGTTCATCTTGGTTGAAGAAGAGTTTTCTCTTTAGTAAATTTGAGGTTAGGAACTTTGAACTTCTCTCTCCCTCCCTTTTGAATAAGTCAAGATGCAGAGAATAAGATGCCATGCATCTGATCTCTCCTAAGCTTGATGGTAAAGGCAATTGCTTTCTCCAGTGAGCGAAGCAGGAACTGTTCCAGTGTGGCCTACCAATGAGGGGTGTGTCTAATACAGGAGTTCCACATTAGACACCTCATTCTTGTCCTGCACCTAAACCATAGACTCTTCCACATTTTCTATGATAAAACTGATATTTTGGCTCCCACTGACTGACTCTTTTGGCTATATTCCAATTGATGTAGAACTGGGTTGAGAAAGAGAGCAATAATTTACTGGGAATATTTTCACAGCATCATCTGCTAAATTGACTGCGAATCTTGAGAAACAGGCAGTAATTGAAGATGCAAATATAATTAACAGAACAAGTCTCTGGCACAACCAAGATAGGTGACTTTATTTATTTATTTATTTATTTATTTATTTATTTATTTATTTTGAGCAGAATAAGAGGCTACTTTTTAAAAACTTGTTTTTTTAATTGAAATATAGTTGATGTATAATATATAATTACAAGTATACAAAATAGTGATTCACAGTTTTTAAAGTTTATACTCCATTTATAGTTATAAAATATTTGCTATGTGACTTTAAATTTTAGTGCTGTTGTACTAAATCCACCAGATTTTTTAGTTTATTGGTTTTAGTTTTGTTTCTTTTTACCTCCACAGTTTACAATGACTGAAACCATATATATAATTATTTGCCAAGTAGCACTACTTTGTACAGTTGTTGTCAGGTTTTTAGATAATGGATATAAAGCACTTCATGTTTTCAAGCCCATAGACAGTTATTTACCTGTTTTATTCTTTTTTTAAGTAATTTTTTTAAACATCTTTATTGGAATATAATTGCTTTACAATGGTGTGTTAGTTTCTGCTGTACAACAAAGTGAATCAGCTGTACATATACATATATCCCTTTACCTCCTCCCTCTTGCATCTCCCTCCCACCCTCCCTATCCCACCCCTCTAGGTGGACACAAAGCACCGAGCTGATCTCCCTGTGCTATGTGGCTGCTTCCCACTAGCTATCTATTTTACAGTTGGTAGTGTATACATGTCAATGCCACTGTCTCACTTTGTCGCAGCTTACCCTTCCCCCTCCCCGTGTCCTCAAGTCCACTGTCTACATCTTCGTCTTTATTCCTGTCCTGCCCCTAGGTTCTTCAGAACCAATTTTTTTTTTTGATTCCATATATATGTGTTAGCATATGGTATTTGTTTTTCGCTTTCTGACTTACTTCACTCTGTATGACCGTCTCTTGGTCCATCCACCTCACGACAAATAATTTCATTTCTTTTTATGGCTGAGTAATATTCCATTGTATATATGTGCCACATCTTCTTTAGCCATTGATCTGTTGATGGACACTTAGATTGCTTCCATGTCCTGGCTATTGTAAATAGAGCTGCAATGAAGATTTTGGTACATGACTCTTTTTGAATTACGGTTTTCTCAGGGTATATGCCCAGGAGTGGGATGCTGGGTTTTATGGTAGTTCTATTTTTAGTTTTTTAAGGAACCTCCATACTGTTCTCCATAGTGGCTGTATCAATTTACATTCCCACCAAAGGTGCAAGAGTGTTCCCTTTTCTACACATCCTCTCTAACATTTATTGTTTGTAGATCTTTTGATGATGGCCATTCTGACCAGTGTGAGGTGATACCTCAATGTAGCTTTGATTTGCATTTCTCTAATGATTAGTGGTGTTGAGCATCCTTTCATGTGTTTGTTGGTAATCTGTATATCTTCTTTAGAGAAACGTCTATCTAGGTCTTCTACCTAATTTGGACTGGGTTGTTTGATTTCTTGATATTGAGCTGCATGAGCTACTTGTACATTTTGGAGATTACTCCTTTGTCAGTTGCTTCATTTGCAAATATTTTATCCCATTCTGAGGGTTGTCTTTTCATGTTGTTTATGATTTCCTTTGCTGTACAAAGCCTTTTAAGTTTCATTAGGTCCCATTTGTTTATTTTTGTTTTTATTTCCATTTCTCTAGGACGTGGGTCAAAAAGGATTTTGCTGTGATTTATGTCATAGAGTGTTCTGTCTATGTTTACCTCTAAGAGTTTTACAGTGTCTGGCCTTGCATTTAGGTCTTTAATCCATTTTGAGTTTATTTTTGTGTATGGTGTTAGGGAGTGTTCTAATTTCATTCTTTTACATGTACCTGTCCAGTGTTCGCAGCACCATTTATCAAAGAGGCTGTCTTTTCTCCATTTTATATTCTTGCCTCCTTTATCAAAACTAAGGTGACCATATGTGTGTGGGTTTATCTCTGGGCTTTCTATTTTGTTCCATTGATCTTGATTTCTGTTTTTGTGCCAGTACCATACTGTCTTGATTACTGTAGCTTTGTAGTATAGTCTGAAGTCAGGGAGCCTGATTCCTCCAGCTCCCTTTTTGTTTCTCAAGATTGCATTGGCTATTTGGGGTCTTTTGTGTTTCCATACAAATTGTGCAATTTTTTGTTCTAGTTCTGTGAAAAATACCTTGGGTAGTTTGATAGGGATTGCACTGAATCTGTAGATTTCTTTGAGTAGTATAGTCATTTTCACAATGTTGATTCTTCCAATCCAAGAACATGGTATATCTCTCCATCTGTTTGTATCATCTTTAATTTCTTTCATCAATGTCTTATAGTTTATTGCATTCTTATCATTACTTTCTCGTTGCGTTTGAAAGAAGCAAATACATAACAAAAAATACACATAAATGAATAAATAAAAAATGAACCTGGGCTTTTTGACACTGAACTCCCATGTGAGTTTATAAAATCTTTACAAAAGAAGCACAAAAGATATTTACTGCAGAGAAGGTGGCAACAACATGGAGATATGACTATTACATAATATGACTCTGTACACATGAAAACAAATGAATGAAACAAAAATATCTCACTTTCTCTTACAGTTTTGGCCCATAAATTTAGCTTCAATTTATTTTTGACAATTTAAGTATTTAATTTCTTTCTTTTCTTCTATTTTCTATTCAAAATGTACTGTAAGCATAACAGACATAAAATGAATAAAGGAGAGTGCTGTGGCAGAAAGAGTTCATTTTGTACATCTAATTTTACATGCTGGCTCTTTCATTTCTTGCCTATATCAGGGGTCCCCAACCCCTGGGCTGTGGAGAGGTACTGGTCCGTGGTCTGTTAGGAACTGGGCCACACAGCAGGAGGTGAGCAGCGGGAAAGTGAAGCTTCATCTGCTGCACCCCAGCGCTCACATTACCACCTGAACCATCCCCCCCATCACTCACCTTACTGCCTGAACCTTCTCCCCTGCCCCCCACCATCCATGGAAAAACCATCTTCCACAAAACCAGTCCCTGGTGTGAAAAAGTTGGGGACTGCTGGCCTATATGACATAGCAAGCCATATCAAATCTCATATATATTATATACTCTGAATGTATCTCTCTATTTGAGTATACAATATATGTATATTATTTATATTCTGAATTATACTTATGCTAATGGCTACTGTGTCTTTCACAAAAGAAAAAAAAGATAAAGAAGATGTGTGTGTGTGTGTGTGTGTGTGTGTGTTTCTGGCTTAGAGTGTTAATCACTTTTGGACCAGTAATCCTTTTTAATGTATCAAGTTAGTTTTTCTAGAGCTATATGATTAGTACTCATATTTATTATATAATTACTACTCATGTAATTTATGCAATATTGTATTGCTCAGAATTTAAAATTTTTTGTTTGTTTATAGTATTATTGCACTCCCCAATATTTTGATATATATTCATTATTATTATACAGTTGAAATTTCATTTTAAGGCCTGTACAGGGTCCAATATTGGGTTATGTGTAGAAGAACATCCCAGGCAGAAGTACAACAAGGACCGATGAAGAGTATGAAATAGGGACAAGAATTGGCAAATATGGGTTAGAGAAGCTAGACTGGGGCTAAAATCATGTAAATTTTATAGATAAGGTTTATCTTATTCTAGATGTAGCAGGAAGTCTTGAGAAGAATGCAAAATGGACTTTAGGGGAAAAAAGGGGAAGAAATGGCCATTTGGGGTTGGTTTTTTTTTTTTTTTTGCGGTACGCAGGCCTCTCACATTGCAGAGCACAGGCTCTGGACGTGCAGGCTCAGCAGCCATGGCTCACGGGCCCAGCCACTCCACGACCTGTGGGATCTTCCTGGACCGGGGCACGAACCCATGTCCCCTGCATCGGCAGGCGGACTCTCAACCACTGCGCCACCAGGGAAGCCCAGAAGTGGCCATTTTGGAAGCTGTTGAGAGGTACAGGCAAAAGGTAGAACTGGAAGTAGGTTGAAAGAATATTCAAAACTATGGCCAAGGTTTTAGCAACTGGGAGGATAGTACTAACATTGAAAATCTAAGCTAAACCTATTTTAAAAATAAAGAGCTGAATTTTATTGGAATTGTCTTCCTGTGGTAAACATCTTCAAGGACTAAGAATATTAAATAATAGTTTTGCATACTTTGGACAACAGGCAACACAAGATTGTGACCAGTGAGAGAAGAAAAAAAGTGCACAGTACAGAGAGACCAAAACAGAGACTCACTGAGTTAAGGAAAGGGGCTGGAGTTCAGACTGGTAAAAGCACTTCCAGAAAAGAAAGTGTTGCACATGAGCAGGACAAAGTGTCCTAAGATTTACTGCTGAGGAACTAACTACCTGAAAACAATAGACAAACAATGATCAGAAGTCAGAGAAGGCTTTGTATAGTTGTGTTGCACAATAGACCAAGTGAAGAGATGTTATATATAATTAGAGTCTTCAGAATGGCTTAAGACAAAGAGAAATTAAATAAAAACTCTTTGGAACCTGCCAAAACAAACCTTAATTCAAGCCACAAAGGTGTGAAAATTAACTTCCAGGCATAAAAAACATAATAATACAATGGATGGCAGAGTAGAAGAACACGATCTCACTCCCTCTTGCGAGAGCACCAGAATCACAGCTAACTACTCAACAATCATCGACAGGAAGACACTGGAACTCACCAAAATATATACCCCACATCCAAAGACAAAGGAGACGCCACAATGAGATGGTAGGAGGGGGACAATCACAATAAAATCAAAGCCCATAAGTGCTGGGTGGGTGACTCACAAACTGGAAAACGCTTACACCACAGAAGTCCACCCACTGGAGTGAAGGTTCTGAGCCCCAGGTCAGATTTCTCAAACTGGGGCTCTGGCAACGGGAGGAGTAATTCCTAGAGAATCAGACTTTGAAGGCTAGGAAAATTTGATTGCAGGACTTCAACAGGACTGGGAGAAACAGAGACTCCACTCTTGGAGGATACACACAAAGTAGTGTGTGCTTCAGAACCCAGGAGAAGGAGCAGTGATGCACAGGAGACTGAACCAGACCTACCTGCTAGTGTTGGAGTGTCTCCTGCAGAGATGGTGGTTGGCTGTGGATCACTGTGAGGATGAGGACAGTGGCAGCAGAAGTTCTGGGAAATACTCATTGGTGTGAACCCTCCTGGAGTCCGCCATTAGCCCCACCAAAGAGCCCTGTATGCTCCAGTGTTGGGTCGCCTCAGGCCAAAAAACCAACAGGGAAGGAACCTGGCCCTACCCCCATCAGACAAGTGGATTAAAGTTTTACTGAGCTCTGCCAACAAGAGCAACACCCAGCTCAACCCACCACAAGTTCCTCCCATTAGGATACTGTCACAAGCTTCTTAGATAGCCTCCTCCACCAGAGGGCAGACAGCAGAAGCAAGATGAACTACAATCCTGCAGCCTGTGGAACAAAAACCACATTCACAGAAATATAGACAAGATGAAAAGGCAGAGGGCTATGTACCAGATGAAGGAACAAGATAAAACCCCAGAAAAACAACTAAATGTAGTGGAGATAGGAAACCATCCAGAAAAAGAATTCAGAATAATGATAGTGAAGATGATCTAGGACCTCAGAAAAAGAATGGAGGCAAAGATCAAGAAGATGCAAGAAATGTTTAACAAAGACCTAGAAGAATGAAAGAACAAACACCTAGAAGAATTAAAGAACAAGCAAACAGAGATGAACAATACAATAACTGAAATGAAAAATACAATAGAAGGAAACAATAGCAGAATAACTAAGTCAGAAGAACAGATAAGTGACCTGGAAGACAGAATGAGGGAATTCACTGCCACAGAAAAATAAAGAAAAAAGAATGAAAAGAAATGAAGACAGCCTAAGAGACCTCTGGGACAACATTAAATGCAAAAACATTCATATAATAGGCGTCACAGAAGGAGAAGAGAGAAAGGACCCGAGGAAATATTTGAAGAGATTATAGTTGAAAACTTCCCTAACATGGGAAAGGAAATAGCCACCCAAGTCCAGGAAGTACAGAGAGTCCCAGGCAGGATAAGCACAAGGAGAAACATGCTGAGACACACAGTAATCAAACTGACAAAAATTAAAGACAAAGAAAGATTACTGAAAGCAACAAGGTAAAAACGAAAAATACCGTGCAAGGGAACTCCCATAAGGTTAACAGCTGATTTCTCAGCAGAAATTCTACAAGCCAGAAGGGAGTGGTGTGATATATTTAAAGTGATGAAAGGGAAGAAACTACAGCCAAGATTACTCTACTCGGCAAGGATCTCATTCAGATTTGATGGAGAAATCAAAAGCTTTACAGACAAGCAAAACTAAGAGAATTCAGCACCACCAAACCAGCTCTACAACAAATGCCAAAGGAATTTCTCTAAGTGGGAAACACAAGAGAAGAAAAAGACCTACAAAAACATACACATAACAATTAAGAATATGGTAATAGGAACATACATATTGATAATTACCTTAAAAGTGAATGGATTAAATACTCCAACAAAAAGACACTGAATGGACACCAAAACAAGACCCATATATATGCTGTCTACAAGAGATCCACTTCAGACCTAGGGACACATACAGGCTGAAAGTGAGGGGATGGAAAAAGATATTCCATGTAAATGGGAATCAGAAGAAAGCTGAGGTAGCAATACTCATATCAGATAAAATAGACTTTAAAATAAAGACTATTACAAGAGACAAAAAAGGACAATACATAATGACCAAGGGATCAATCCAAGAAGAAGATATAACAATTGTAAATATTTATGCATCCAACATAGGAGAACCTCAATATGTAAGGCACCAGCTAACAGATATAAAAGAGGAAATTGACAGTAACACAATAGTAGTGGGGGACTTTAACACCTCACGTACACCAATGCACAGACCATCCAAACAGAAAAGTAATAAGGAAACAGAATCTTTAAATGACACAACAGATAGATTTAATTGATATTCATAGGACATTCCATTGAAAATTAGCAGATTACACTTTCTTTTCAAGTGCACATGGAACATTCTCCAGGATAGATCACATCTTGGGTCACAAATTAAGCCTCAGTAAATTTAAGAAAACTGAAATCATATCAAGCATCTTTTCTGACCACAATGCTATGAGATTAGAAATCAATTAAAGGGGAAAAAAACGTAAAAAAACACAAACACATTGAGGCTAAACAATACATTGCTAAATAACTAAGAGATCACTGAAGAAATCAAAAAGGAAATCAAAAAATACCTGGAGACAAATGACAATGAAAACACGATGATCTAAAACCTATGGGATGCAGCAAAAGCAGTTCTAAGAGGGAAGTTTATAGCAATACAAGCCTACCTCAAGAAACAAGAAAAATCTCAAATAAACAATCTAACCTTACACCTAAAGGCACTAGAGGAAGAAGAACAAACAAAACCCAAAGTTAGTAGAAGGAAAGAAATCATAAAGGTCAGAGCAGAAATAAATGAAATAGAAACAAAAAACAATAGCAAAGATCAATAAAACTAAAAGCTGTTTTTTTGAGAAGATAAAAAAATTGATAAACCTTTAGCCAGACTCATCAAGAAAAAGAGGGAGAGGACTCAAATCAATAAAATCCAAATGAAAAAGGAGAAGTTACAACAGACACCATAGAAATACAAAGCATCCTAAGAGACTATTACAAGCAATTCTATGCCAATAAAATTGACAGCCTGGAAGAAATGGACAAACTCTTAGAAAGGTATAACCTACCAAGACTGAACCATGAAGAAATAGAAAATGTGAACAGACCAATTACAAGTAATGAAATTGAAACTGTGATTAAAAGTCTTCCAATAAACAAAAGTCCAGGACCAGATAGCTTCACAGGTAAATTCTATCAAACATTTAAAGAAGAGCTAACACCCATCCTTCTCAAACTCTTCCAAAAAACTGCAGAGGGAGGAACACTCCCAAACTAATTCTATGAGGCCACCATCAGCCTGATACCAAAACCAGACAAAGATACTACAAAAAAAAAGAGAAACTTACAGACCAATATCACTGATGAATATACATGCAAAAATCCTCAACAAAATACTAGCAAACAGAATCAAACAACACAATAAAAGGATCATACACCATGATCAAGTGGGATTTACCCCAGGGATGCAAGGATTCTTCAATATACACAAATCAATCAATGGAATACACCATATTAATAAATTGAAGAATAAAAACCATATGATAATCTCAATAGATGTAGAAAAAGCTTTTGACCAAATTCAACACCAATTTATTTTAAAAACTCTCCAGAAAGTGGGCATAGAAGGAACCTACCGCAACATAATAAAGGCCATATACAACAAACCCACAGCAAACATTATTCTCAATGGTGAAAAACTGAAAGCATTTCCTCTAAGATCAGGAACAAGACAAGAATGTCCACTCTTACCACTATTATTCAACATAGTTTTGGAAGTCCTAGCCACAGCAATCAGAGAAGAAAAGGAGATAAAAGGAATACAAATTGGAAAAGAAGAAATAAAACTGTCACTGTTTGCAGATCACATGATAGTATCCATAGAGAATGCTAAAGATGCCACCAGAAAACTACTAGAGCTCATCAATGAATTTGGTAAAGTTGCAGGATACAAAATTAATGCACAGAAATCTCTTGCATTCCTATACACTAACAATGAAAAACCAGAAAGAGAAATTAAGAAAACACTCCCATTTACCTTTGCAACATAAAGAATAAAATACCTAGGAATAAACCTACCTAAGGAGAAAAAAGACCTGCATGCAGAAAACTATAAGACACTGATGAAAGAATTTAAATATGATACACACAGCTGGAGAGATATACCATGTTCTTGGGTTGGAAGAATCAATACTGTGAGAATGACTATACAACCCAAAGCAATCTACAGATTCAATGCAATCCCTATCAAATTACCAGTGGCATTTTTTACAGAACTAGAAAAAAAAAATCTTAATATTTGTATGGAGACACAAAACCCCAGACAGCCAAAGCAGTCTTGAGGGAAAAAAATGGAGCTGGAGGAATCAGACTCCCTGACTTCAGACTATACTACAAAGCTACAGTCATCAAGACAATATGGTACTGGCACAAAAACAGAAATATAGATCAATGGAACAGGATAGAAAGCCCAGAGATAAACTCACACACCTATGGTCAACCAATCTATGACAAAGGAGGCATGGATATACAATGGAGAAAAGACAGTCTCTTCAATAAGTGGTGCTGGGAAAAATGGACAGCTGAATGTAAAAGAATGAAATTAGAACACTCCCTAACACCATACACAAAAATAAGCTCAAAATGGATTAGAGACCTAAATGTAAGACTGGACACTATAAAACTCTTAGAGGAAAACATAGGAAGAACACTGTTTGACATAAATCACAGCAAAATCTTTTTTGATCTGCCTCCTAGAGTAATGGAAATAAAATAAAAATAAACAAATGGGACCTAATGAAACTTAAAAGCCTTTCCACAGCAAAGGAAACCATAAACAAGAAGAAAAGACAACCTCAGAATGGGAGAAAATATTTGCCAACGAATCAATGGACAAAGGATTAATCTCCAAAATATATAAATAACTCATGTAGCTCAATATTAAAAAAAAACAACCAATCCAATCCCAAAATGGGCAGAAGACCTAAATAGACATTTCTCCAAAGAAGACATACAGATGGCCAAGAAGCCCATGAAAAGCTGATCAACGTCACTAATTATTAGAGAGATGCAAATCAAAACTACAATGAGGTATCACCTCACACTGGTCAGAATAGCCGTCATCAAAAATTCTACAAAGAACAAATGCTGGAGAAGGTGTGGGGAAAAGGCAACCCTCTTGCACTGTTGGTGGGAATATAAGTTGATACAGCCACTATGGAGAACAGTATGGAGGTTCCTTAAAAAGACTAAAAATAGAACTACCATATGACCCAGCAGTCCCACTACTGGGCATATACCCAGAGAAAACCATAGTTCAAAAAGACACATGCACCCCAGTGTTCATTGCAGCACTGTTTACAATATCCAGGTCATGGAAGCAACCTAAATGCCCATCGACAGATGAATGGATAAAGAAGTTGTGGTACATATATACAATGGAATATTACTCAGCCATAAAAAGGAATGAAATTGGGTCATTTGTAGAGACTTGGATGGATCTAGAGACTGTCATACAGAGTGAAGTAAGTCAGAAAGAGAAAAACAAATATCATATGTTAACACATATATGTGGAACCTAGAAAAATGGTACAGATGAACAGGTTTGCAGGACAGAAATACAGACACAGATGTAGAGAAAAAACATATGGATACCAAGGGGTGAAAGTGGTGGGGGTGTGTGGAGGTGTGAAGAATTGGGAGATTGGGATTGACATATATACACTAATATGTATAAAATGGATTACTAATAAGAACTTGCTGTATAAAAAATAAAATAAAATTCAATATATATAATACAATTTGAAGAAATAAAGCAAAATCAAACACTAAAAATGTAAAACTTAGAATTTCTAGTGTCCAGTCAAAATTTATTCAGCATGTAAAAAAGCAGGAAAATGGGATTAGTAAGCAAGAAAATTAAGATAATGGAAAGAGACAGAAATAAGAATCATTATGGAACTAGAACAGAAAGGAACCTTAAAACAATGATCTTTTAAATATGTTCTAAGATGCAGAGGAAATGATACACATAATGAGAAAAAATAGAAGATATAGAAATAAACTAAATAAAAATTCTAGAGATTAAAAATACAATATCTGAAAATTTGAAAAGTAGATAAATCTGATCAGATAAAAGAAGATTAGATACTGTGGAAAAAATGAATCAAAAATAGAAAAATAATGAAAATAATAAAAAGATCCTTAGAGTGCCCTTGGACAAAAGAGGGAGGTGGGCAGAAAAGTATCTGAAGAAATCTTGTCAGAAATTTTTTCAAATTAAATAAAATTTATAAAGGCACAGATTCAAGAAACTTGATGAAGCCCAAATGAAAGAAACATAAGGAAAATAGCATGATCCAATTACTGATATCCAGTCATAAAGATAAAATTCATAAAGGCAGCCAGAGCAAAAATTATATACAGGGAGCACAGATAGTCATAACATATTTCTCATAAAAATCAAACTGATGAGAAGAAAAATGAAATGCCATGTTAAATTAATGAAAGAAAAAATTGTTAACCCAGAACACAATACTTACCAAAAATATTATTGAAAAATAAAGCTGAAGTAAGACTATTTGTGAGTAACCGAATGTGGGATAATTAATCATTACAGACATGCATTAAGACAAGTTAAAGCAAATTCTTTAAAAAAGGAGACAAAATATCCCATATAAAATTTGTATTTCTAGAAGTGAGAGCATAAAAAATGGAAACATATAGGTGTATGTGGGCAAATATTAAAAAAATTTTCTCATTTTTAATCTCTTTAAAATATGATTGTTTAAAGGCAAACAATTATCATGTGTTTTTGAATTTATGACATACATAGTATTACCATCTATTACTGTGATAAGTAAACCCTAGAGTAATAAAAATGTAAACAAGGAATAATAGCAAATAAGGGAATAGCAGAAAAAATAAACAAACAGAGAAATAGACAATAGCAAGCAAGAATCTAGATTTAAGCTAATATCTAATATTTATATTAAATATAAATTGTCTAAAGACTCTAGTTAAAAAGATTTGTGAGACTAAATGAAAAAGTCAGATACAAATATATGCTATTTATATAAACCCATTTTAAATAAGGAAGACATTCTATTAAAAGTAATAGGATATAATAAGATAATCATAGATACAATCCAAGGAACGATGGAGAAGCTAAACTAACATCAGGCAAATAAAATTTCAGGACAGTAAATATTACCAGAAAGAAAGAGTGATATATCACAATGACAAAGGGTTTAGTTCAGCCAGAACAGGCAAAATCTTAAAGTATACATGCACGTAAAATTTCAAAGTAAATGAAAAAAAGTGGACTGAAAAGAGAAAGCCATAATTATAATTAGAGACTTTTAATACTCCTCTCACAATAATTGATAAAAACAAGTAGACAAAAAGATTTAAGGGCAAATGATGATTTGATCAATACCAACTAACTTAAATGGCATTTATACAACACTCCAGCAAACAACAGCTGATTACACATTTCTTTTATGTGTACATAGATCACAAAATAGACCATATTTTGAGCCATAATTATATTTCAGTAAATAAGAAAGCATGAAAAGAATATTCTTTTTACCACAGTGAAAATAAACCAGCAATCAACAAAAGATATTGAAAAATCCCCAAAGTTTTGGATATTAAATAGCATGCTTCTAAATAACAAATTGATGAATGATAGGATATTGGAATGCATTTTTAATAAAATAGAAAATGAAAACATAACATCAAAATGTGTGGGAAGAAGTTAATGTTCTATTTAGAAGAAAACATATAGCATTAAATAGTACTATATATAAAATAGATAACCAATTACTGTATAGCACAGAGAACTATACTCAATATTTTGTAATAAGCCATAAGGGAAAAGCATCTGAAAAAGAATATATATATATATATATATATATATATATATATATATATATGTATATACACACACACACACACATACATATATATATATATCCTATCCAAGAACATGGTATATCTTTCCATCTGTTTGTCTCATCTTCAATTTCTTTCATCAGCATCAGACTATACTACATTAAGGCAATCTACAGATTCATTGCAATTCCCATCAAATTACCAATGGCATTTTTTGCAGATCTAGAACAAAAAAAAAAATCTTAAAATTTGCATGAAAACACTAAAGACCCTGAATAGCCAAAGCAATCGTGAGAAGCAAAAACGGAGCTGGAGGACTCAGGCTCCCTGACTTCAGACAATACTATAAATCTACAGTAATCAAAAGAGTAATGTTAAAAAAAAAAGAGTAATGTACTGGCACAAAGACAGACTTATATATCAATGGAACAGGATAGAAAGCCCAGAAATAAACCCACACACCTAGGGTCCATTAATCTACAACAAAGGAGGCAAGAATATACAGTGGAGAAAAGACAGTCTCTTCAATAAGTGATGCTGGGAAAACTCGAGAGCCACAAGTAAAAGATGAAATTAGAACATTCTGTAACACCATACACAAAAATGAACTTAAAATGTGTTAAAGACCTAAATACAAGTTTGGATATTATAAAACTCTGAGAGGAAAATATACACAGAACACTGTTTGACATAAATTGCAGCAATATCTTTTTGGATCCACCTCCTAGAGTAATGAAAATAAAAACAAAAATAAGCAAATGGGACCTAGTTAAATTTTAAAGCTTTTTCACAGCAAAGGAAACCATAAACAAAGCAAAGACAACCCACAGAATGGGAGAAAACACTTGCAAATGAAACAACAAACAAGGGATTAAT
The DNA here is from genome assembly GCF_963455315.2 of Globicephala melas. Classification (NCBI taxonomy): domain Eukaryota; kingdom Metazoa; phylum Chordata; class Mammalia; order Artiodactyla; family Delphinidae; genus Globicephala; species Globicephala melas. Next base: position 243,994 of record NW_027207386.1, read on the forward strand.
CTCCAAACTGTAAAAAAGCTCATGCAACTCAATATCAAAAAACCAAAAAACCCAATCAAGAAATGGACAGAAGACCTAAATAGACATTCCTCCAAAGACACATACAGATGGACAGAAAGCACATGAAAAGATGCTCAACGTCACTAATTATAAGAGAAATACAAATCAAATCTACAGTGAGGTATCACTTCACACCAGTCAGAATAGCCATCATCAAAAAATCTGCAAATAATGAATGCTGGAGAGGGTGTGGAGGAAAAGGTTCTACACTGTTGGTGGGAATGTAAATTGGTGTAACCACTCTGGAGAACAGTATGGAGGTTCCTTAAAAACTAAAAATAGAGCTACCATATGATCAAGCAGTCCCACTCCTGGGCATATATCTGGAGAAAACCATACTTTGAAAAGATACATGCACCCCCATGTTCACAGCAGCACTATTTACAATAGCCAAGACATGGAAGCAACCTAAATGCACATCGATAGATGAATGAATAAAGAAGTTGTGGTACATATATAAAATGGAATATTACTCAATCATAAAAAAGAATGAAATAATGACATTTGCAGCAACATGGATGGACCTAGAGAGTCTCATACTAAGTGAAGTAGGTCAGACAAAGACAAATATTATATGATATCACGTATATGTGGAATCTAAAAAAATGATACAAATGAACTTACTTACAAAACAAAAATAGACTCACAGACTCAGAAAACAAACTTATGGTTACCAAAGGGGAAAGGTGGGGGGGGAGGGATAAATTAGG